>NW_017672167.1:0-179651 GCF_001879085.1 Nicotiana attenuata
ATCCGTCGACAAAAGGATCACCCTAAGATGATCATCTCGTGGCTATTGAGAACGAATTAAATCAGATGGTTCTATTTCTCAATCTTTCTGACTTGCTCCTACGAAACCAAGGTCGAAAAGATTGAAAAAATCAGTCATTCACAACCACTGATGAAGGATTCCTCGAAAAGTTAAGGATTAGTAATCCTTTTTAGAAATCGCGGTAACACTCACCACATTTGCTGAAGGAGTCGTCAAAGATACAAAGTTCCAGGTAGTAGACATGGAGATGGCTTATAATATGATTCTTAGAAGACCATGGATTCACGAAATGAATGTTGTTCCTTCAACCTTGCATCAAGTCATTAAATTTCTAGCGCCATGGGGAATATGTCAAATCAGGGGAGATCAACAGACATCTAGGAACATCAACTCCGTGGCAGATTCAAGTACAAAGTGTGAAGAAAAATAGCAATTACAGAATCCAGTTGAGGATAACATAACGTCAACCTCATCTGAACAAGAACAAACAGATGTAGATTCAAGGCCAGATTCCATTCAAGAACCAGAGAAAAATGAAAACATCAAAAAGACGATAGAAGAGACTGGAAGGTTGTGGTTTTGTTACGATACACTAGGCCAGNCGCCGTGAGGCGATTTCCGGCGGCGGTCTTTGGCAGTAGACGGCGAGGACGGGTGGTAGGTCTTGAGAGATGAGAGGGTAGGGGTCCTCGGGGGGGGGGGGGGTAGGGGTTGTTTGGACATATTTATATTAATGAATGGGGGCTTCAGGACCGTTAGATTAGATAACCTCGACGGTCCTAATTGCTTTAGGTACAAACGCTGTCGTTTCGTTTGGACGGGGGTGGACCGGGTATTTTAATGGACTGGGCTGGGTAAAAGGGGTGATCTGAACGGGTTTGGAGAGTCTGGGCCTTGGTGATTTTAATCGTTTTTGGCCCAACATTGGGTCTCTTAACAAAAGGACCAAATTCTTTCATTTTCTTTTCAATTTTTTTTAATTCAACAATCAGAAATTAAAACCTAAATCAAATTTTAAACCCAAATTATCCTACCCAAATAATTAAACTCTAATTAATAATTAACACAATTAGTTAATTTTTCATTTTCTTTTCAATTTTTTTTAATTCAACAATCAGAAATTAAAACCTAAATCAAATTTTAAACCCAAATTATCCTACCCAAATAATTAAACTCTAATTAATAATTAACACAATTAGTTAAAAAAAACAAATTAAAGGAAAACTAACAAAATTCAAAGCTAAAAATTGAACAATGCAAAATAAATCATTTTTTGTGATTTTTCTATTTTTGTAAAACCCTAATTACTAATTAATCTAAAATATGTAAAATTAAGTCCTAAATGCAAATGAAATGTATAATTTGTATTTTTCATTAATTAAAATGCACAAACAAATGCAAACAATTAACAGAAAATGCCACAAAAATTCACAAAATTGCAAATAATGAAAAGAAATTATTTTGTTTTGGGTTTCTGGGAGTAATTCATATAGGGCAAAAATCACGTGCTCACATCATGAAGAAGTCCAAAAATTGCTAAAAATTGGTTCTATTCGTGAGGTAAAGTATCCTAACTGGGTAGCCAACACTGTTGTAGTTCCAAAAAAGAACGGTAAGTGGTGGGTTTGTGTAGATTACACAAATCTTAATAAAGCCTGCCCTAAAGATTCTTTTTCACTGCCACATATAGATCAATTAATTGATGCAACTGCAGGTCATGAACTATTAAGTTTTTTAGATGCATATTCAGGGTATAATCAGATTACAATGGATCCAGGAGATGAAGAAAATACTTCCTTCATAACAGACAGGGGGACTTACTGTTACAAAGTAATGCCCTTTGGTCTAAAGAATGCAGGTGCAACGTATCATAGGTTAGTTACCCAAATGTTTCAAGAACATTTAGGTAAGACTATGGAGGTATACATCGATGATATGCTCGTTAAAACTCAGCATTCAGAAGATCATATATCGCATTTGTCTGAAACGTTTAAAATTTTGCGGAAATTTAATATGAAGTTAAATCCCGAAAAATGTGCATTTGGTGTTGCGTCAGGTAAGTTCTTAGGTTTTCTTGTTTCTAACCGTGGTATTGAAGTGAATCCTGCACAGATTAAGGCCATTGAAGAAATCCCTGATGTACTTTCAAACAAGAAAGAAGTTCAAAGATTAATAGGGAGAATCACAGCTTTAGGAAGATTCATTTCCAAATCATCAGAGAAGTGTTTTAAATTCTTCTCAGCCCTTAAGAAGCAGGATCATTTTGAATGGAATGAGGAATGTCAACAGGCGCTCAGAAATTTGAAAGCATACTTGTCAAATCCACCTTTGCTGGCAAAACCAAAGGTTGGGGAAAGACTACTCATTTACCTCGTTGTTTCAGAAGTAGCGGTAAGCGCTGTTTTGGTTCGAGAAGAACAAGGTAAAAAATCCCCTATCTATTATGTTAGTAAATCTTTGTTAGATACGGAGACGTGGTATCCTCAGTTAGAAAAACTTGCACTTGCATTAATCATGGCATCTAGGAAGTTAAGACCTTACTTTCAATGTCATCCTATTGCTGTAGTAACCGCCTACCCTTTGCGTAATATATTACATAAGCATGAATTATCAGGTAGGTTGGCTAAGTGGGCAATAGAGTTAAGTGAATACGAAATCGCGTATCAACCTAGAACTGCTATAAAATCACAAGTGTTAGCTGATTTCGTGGCTGATTTTAGCCAGGGGATGCAATTAGAAGCAGACAAAGAATTATAGGTATTCAATGGAGCTAACCCAGGAACTTGGATTTTATTTGTTGATGGCTCGTCTAACGTAAAGGGTGCAGGTTTAGGGATTATTTTGGTACCACCTATGGGTGAAACCATTCGACAAGCTATCAAATGTCATTCCATAACTAACAATGAAGCGGAGTATGAGGCTGTGATTGCAGGTCTAGAATTGGCACGAGAGCTTGGCATAAATCATATTATAATCAAGAGTGATTCACAACTCGTGGTCAATCAAATGTTGGGGACTTATGCAGCCAGGGAAGCAAGGATGCAACAGTATTTAGAAAAGGTGCGAGAATTGATAAAGCAATTTCAAACCTGAAAAGTTATGCAAATACCAAGGGATGAAAATCTCGAGGCTGACGCCTTAGCTAATCTCGCATCTACGGCTGATGTGGCAAGCGAAGCAAACGCCTCCGTTATTCATTTATTTCATTCAGTTCTTGAACCTGATAAGAATAAGGTAAATTTTAATAGTTAAACTTGGGATTGGAGGAACGAGATTGTTGCTTTTTTGCAGTATGGAACCCTCCATGATGACAAGAAAAAAGCTCATGCCCTTCGAAAAAAGGCTGCTCGGTATTGCTTAAACCAGGGCAACCTATATCGTAAAATGTTCGGTGGCTCCTTAGCAAGATGCCTCGAACCTTCGCAAACGGAGTATGTAATGAGAGAAATACATGAGGGGCACTGTGGAAATCACGCAGGAGGAAGGTCACTGGTAAGAACCTTAATTAGGGCAGGATACTATTGGCCTAAAATGGAAGAAGAAACAGAAAGTTTCGTGGCTAAATATGATAGATGCCAGAGGTATGGTAACAATATGCACAGACCTGCAGAGTTATTATATCCGGTCATTTCACCATGGCCATTTATGAAATGGGGAATTGATATAGTAGGACCATTACCGCAAGCAAAAGGACATGTAATGTTTCTGCTCGTACTTACTGATTATTTCACTAAATGGGTGGAGGCAGGAGCATTTAAACAGGTGCGAGAAAAGGAAGTCAAAGATTTTATTTGGCGGAATATTATATGCCGATTCGGTGTACCAAAGGAAATCGTATGTGATAATGGCCCTCAGTTTATTGGTACTCAAATCACAGAATTTTTTCAAAGTCGGCAGACTAAAAGGATTACGTCAACACCTTATCATCCGATGGGTAATGGGCAAGAAGAATCAACAAACAAGATTATCATCAACAATTTGACAAAGCGTTTAGAAGAGTCAAAAGGAAATTGGCCAGAAGTGCTACCTGGTGTTTTATGGGCATATCGCACGACTGCAAAAATGAGCACAGGAGAAATACCGTTTTAATTGGTTTACGGAGCTGAGGCTTTAATTCCAGTTGAGATAGGAGAACCAAGCACACGGTTCACACAATCGACACAAGAATCTAACGACGAGGAGATGCGGGTCAATTTAGATTTACTTGAAGGACGGAGAGAAGCTGCATTAATAAGAATGGCAGCACAAAAACAAGTTATAGAACGATATTACAACAGGAAAGCACGCCTCAGATTCTTCAAAGTTGGGGACTTCATGCTTAAAAAGGTTTTTCAATCTACAAAGGTAGCCAACACGGGTAAATTGAGTCCAACTTGGGAAGGACCCTATAGAGTTCGTGATATTGCAGGCAAGGGAGCATATGAATTAGAGACAATGGATGGCAAAGTACTACCTTCATACTGGAATGCTGTTCATTTGAAGAGATATTACTTCTAAGGAATACCCACGGTCAGGTATCACCATTTTGCATTTAATTTTTTGAATTGTTAAAATTTTACTAACGATTTTAGATGATAGGCAAAAAGCTTGCCCGTACTAAATGATGAGTCACGACCGGTAAGGCACACGGAAAAACCTAAAATTCCTGGCCTAGGGTTGCAATTATTCTGATAGAAATTCATACGGGTTAAGCAGTCTTCATCTATAATCGCACCTCCGAGTCCCGCATGTTTTTCCTTTTCAGGAAAAGGACCAAATGAGAGAAACAATCAAGTGCTCGAGGCTTCATACTTCAACACTCAAACACTTGGGGGATTACATAATATTCACAGGTATGTATAAAGTGGGAAAAGAGGATTGAAGAATCAAGCCTGAAAAAGTCAAGTGCAGAGTAAAAATCACACGAAGTCACGAGCCAAAGCTAAAGAAAACCTTATTGTAGTTAGGGTAAAAGCTATGTACTGAAACGGGTTATACAGAAAAACCTCGTGTTTATTATTTTTTCCTAAAAATCTGTTACAAGAAAAACAGTTACGAGAAAGTTATAGATGTACTTTAAATACATGTAAAGTATTATTCAAAAGCTTGTCAAGATAAATTTTTTACTAAGAAGATGCGGGAACTGAAGAAGATGCATCAACAGCAACGAGCTCAACTTGGACAGGAGCATCAACGGTTACGGGTTGATCTTGATTCACAGCAACAGACTTAACTTGAGCAAGAGCATCAGCAGATGTGGTTTTAACGTGGCTTGTGGCAGTAGGTGCGATTGGGCTTGAAGAAGATATGATACCCGTATGAGCATCAATCGCGGGAGAAGGAAAGTCCTGTGTTTGCTGAGCTTGTTCAATGGTCTCATTAACCTTAGCTAATTCTGACTACATGTCAAAGTTTTCTTGCCCAACTTCAATTAGGGTATCACGACGTGAATTCAAAAAAGCCCAACTTACCTCAACATCAAATTTTTCTTCAAGGATCTCATAATCCTTTTCCCAAGAAGCAACCTCATTCTTAAGCTCTTCATTTTCGGCCAAGGCGGAATTACAAGAGGCTTGAAAGGAAGCATGAGAGCTCTCTAAAGCACGTACCTTATCAGCAGAGACTCAAAGGTCTTCTTGTGCTTGGGTTAAGTTTTGCACAAGCTCACCAGCATAAACTTCTTTTTGATTCAACAGAGCCTTCAACGCCCTGTTCTCCTCGCTAGCCTTAGATAGCTGTTCTGAAAAGGAGGATTCAAGGCGTTCTTTTTCTTTCTCAGCTTGGCTCAAGGAAGCCTTGATCACTACTTGCTCCGAAGTTAATGCTCGCACTTGCTGTTCCAAGGTACTCCCGCTTTCTTGTAAATCTTCTATGTTAATTTGAGCACTGTCAAACTGTTCTTTCCAATTGTTTGCTTCCAACCGAGAATCACGAACAACCTTCTCCGAATCACATGCTACCTTCTCCAAGAGGGAGATTCTGTTCGTCAGCTCAGTGCCAATAAGATTGGCCTAAGGAAAAAGGAAGGGAAATAAGAATCTCGAAGTAAAAATTTTTACAAAGTAAAGAAGAGAAAGAAAGAAAATACCTTCAAAGTGGCATGCACTATGTCATTGATTAAAGTCAGGCTGCTATGGCTCTCTAGTTTTGCTTTCTCGATTGGGCCAATTAAAAGCTCGAGCCAAATGTCGGCTTGACCTGACTTTCTCAAGAGGCTACTATCAGCCGGGACTTCAATGGTAACGCTCCTCATAGCAGAACTTTTACTCGAAGAACCCACCTCCGTATGGTGAATGATAGGTGGGGGAATTGTTAAGGGAGGAGCGGTGGAAGGAGTAAAAATAGTAGAGGGAGGAACAGAGACAGATGAGGCAGGTAAAGAAAGAATCACAGGTGCGGGAGTTGAAAAGGAAGATAAGGGAAGTTCATCTAAAACAGGCCCTAAGCTGCCACTATCAAAACCACTGATAAAAAGCTGGTCAATGGACTCACGAGTATCATGTGGAGTGACGTCATCATCAGGAATAATAACAGGGGTATTAACAGGCTCGGAGAGAGGAAAACGAGGTGAGATTTCAGCTTCATCGTCAGATACGACACGTCTTCTAGCTCGTGGTCTCGTTACCAGGGAGCCTCCTTCATCCTCTTCTTCTGAGTCTTCTTCTTCAGTAGCTTTTCTTTTTGCAGAAGAAGAACCCAAGACTATTGCTCGGGCTGAAGAGGTACGGGTACCCAAAGAGTCATGAGAGGCTGCAATTGCCTCAGCAGTAACCCCTCGAATAGCAAATCCTGATAAAAAGAAGGATAAAAGTTAGAACAATAAAAGAAAATATTTATATACGTGAAAGGTAAAATAAAAACTCTTACCATGAGTCTTTACTTTCCAACCGTAACGGTTGGAAAGGTTTTTCCATGGCCTACCCTCCATTGGAGAGGTCCTCAACAATTTTACCCAACCACGGAAGTAGGATACATTCTCCACAACACCCATGGTTGCTGAGAAAAGAAAAGAAGCGACATTAGAGAAATTAATAAGCTTGAAAGAAAAAGGCATGAGAAAGATATAACACTTACGTGCAAAGTTCCACTTCTCAGGGAAGGGAACGTTATCTTCACCCACTAAACCAGCAGTGGGGTCAGCAACAAACCGAGCATACCAGCCACGGTCTTTATCATCTTCAGGGCTCACTAAAACCCTCTTGCTCCTGGCTGCTAGGGTAAAAACGCCATTGCGGAAAAGCCTAGGAGAGTAGAGGTGAATTAGGTGGGGGAAAGTAAAGCCAACATCTGCCATGTTGGCGAGGTGCCTCAAGTAGGCGACAGCCCTCCAAACAATTGGACCAATTTGACCTAAACAAACATTGAAAAAATGGCAAAAATCTAGAATGACCGGGTCAATGGCTGGTTTAAACCCTAGAGTGAAAGGGTATGTATAAACAAATGAGAATCCAATCATGTAGGAAGTGATCCTCTGATTTGGATTGGGAATGATAATTGGAAAATCACTACTCCAGTGACAATCCTTACGAACTATGGGAGCTAATATTTCTGTAATCTGAGTAGGGAAAGCATCGGCACGATCTAAAGTAGCAACTTGGTTCCTAAGAGATTCCCTATCATGGTGAAAAAATAGTTCTGTTGGAACTATCTCTTCAACTAGAGGCTCTCGTAAGGGCTCAGAAGGTTCTTTGTTCCTAGAAGAAGACCTTTGAGAAAGAGAACCTCTAGTTCTCGAAGAGGGACCATAACTAGGAGAAGGCGTGGATGAGCTACCACCGCGAGCAGACCCCAAGCTACGGAGTCTGCCCCCTCTTCTATGCCTAATGGGGGCATTGGGGAAGTTATCTAAAATAGGGGTTCTCCTAGGGTTAGGGTTTGGTGAAGTCATGACGAAGAAGATTGAAGTGAAGAAGAAATGAATAGAGATTTGAAGAATTAAAGTGTTCGATACGCTTTATGTGGTAAAAGACAAGTAAAAAAGTTATATTTATACTGATGGGTAACCGGCAAAAGGAAAAAGTACAATGAAGGAAGGGCCATAATAATGATAACTGACACTTCGTGAACAGGGAAGCCGAAAAGAAAGCCTAAGAAAGTGCTGTAAAATTGTAAAACCAATAAGAGGGTGACACGTGTGTAACGTATTAAATGGAAGTGACAATTGAAGCGTCAATTTTGTCAGAGCATTAATGGTGACAAAAATTCTCTTTTAATGAAATCCATTTCTCAAATATTCAATTGATGAATAAATGGAAAGTGGGGGGACTATCTGTATTGGGAAAAATTATATTTATATATAAAGGTGACGTGTCAAGACACATGGATTAGTCAATTGGTCAAAGAATCGCAATTAGCCACGAGTCAGGAGTTACAACAGATACGAACAAAGAAAGAAGAAGAGGCACGGGACATCAGACAAGTAACACGGCGCCCGTACCTATTTAAGTCATTTATATCCGAGAATCAGAAGGAATGAATCTGACAATAGAAAAGGGCGTAGATACGGCATTTAATGAGCATTAAATGTTGAATACGTTAGAGAATATATTTTGAATATAATGATTGTGTATCGTAGTATTCAATGTCTTTAATTACTCATAATAGCCTCATTATGATTCGAGTAAAACGTATATTCTCAAAGGTACCTATAAAAAGAAGATATATGATCAGTTGTAGGGACACGAAATACTATTGGAATAGACATTGATTTATTTGTTTCTCTTGATTACCATCTTGCTATCCAGAATTACTTCTTTTTATTCATTTTCTTGATTATCAGTAACCCGAGTTCTTCTAAAATTTTTAGCTTTGACTAAAAATCCATTTTTTGGTTAAACACCCGGGACCTCAACCAAAAGCACCAACAAGTCTTATACCACTATCCAAACTTATACCAATCTTCAAAACACCTCAAACAACATCGAATCAACTAAAACACATCGGATTCAAGCCTAAGGTTCCAAAAATCTTCCGAATTACGCTTTTGATGAAAAAGTCTATCAAACCACGTCCGAATGACCTGAAATTTTGCACACACATCCCAAATAACACAACGGACCTACTGCAACCCCCGGAATTCCATTCCGACCCCTATATCAAAATCTCACCTACCAACCGGAAAATGCCAAAATTCCAATTTCGCCAATTCAAGCCTAAATCTACTACGGACCTCTAAAACACATTCCGATCACGCTCCTAAGTCCCAAATCACCTCCCGAAGCTATCTAAATCATTGGAATTCACATCCGAGCCCTTTTCACATAAGTCAACATCCAGTTGACTTTTCCAACTTAAGCTTACTCAAAAGAGACTAAGTGTCTCAAATCTTACCAAAACCACCCCGGATTTGAACCGGCTAACCCAATACCACATAACACGGATAAACAAAGCATAAAGAAGCAGAAATGGGGGAAACTGAGTGGTAACTCATGAAACGACCGGCCGGGTCGTTACATCCTCCCCCTCTTAAATAAACGTTCGTCCTCGAACGGATCAAGAAACATACCTGAAGCCTCAAATAGGTGAGGATATCTGCTCCGCATCTCCCGCTCGGTCTCCCAGGTAGCCTCCTCCACGGGCCGACCTCTCCACTGCACTTTCACTGAATTTATATCCTTTAATCTCAACTTTTGAACCTGACGCTCTAAAATAGCCACTGGCTCCACATCATAAGTCACATCACCATCTAACTGAGCCATGCTGAAATCCAGAACATGAGATGGGTCCCCAATATATTTCCGGAGCATTGAAACATGAAATACCGATGCACACTCGACAAGTTGGGTGGCAAAGCAAGCTCATAAGCTACCTCCCCAATCCTCCGAAGTACCTTAAAAGGACCAATGAACAGAGGACTCAATTTACCTTTCTTCCCAAATCTCATAACACCCTTCATGGGTGAAACCTTTAACAGAACCTTCTCGCCAAACATGTAGGACACATCCCGAACCTTCCTGTCAGCATAACTCTTTTGTCTCGACTGCGCTGTACGAAGCCTCTCTTGAATCACTTTCATCTTGTCTAAAGCATCTTGCACCAAGTCTGTACCCAATAGTCTGGCCTCGCCCGGCTCAAACCAACCAACTGGAGATCTACACCGCCTCCCATACAAAGCCTCATATGGAGCCATCTGAATACTCGACTAGTAACTGTTGTTATATGCAAACTCTGCGAGCGGTAGAAACTGATCCCATAACCCTCCGAAATCAATGACACAAGCGCGCAACATGTCCTCCAATATTTGAATAGTGCGCTTGCACTGCCCGTCCGTCTAAGGGTGAAAAGTCGTGCTCAACTCAACCTGAGTACCCAACTCTCTCTATAAAGACCTCCAAAACTGTGAAGTAAACTGAGTGCCCCTATCTGAAATAATGGAAGCTGGGACACCATGAAAACGAACAATCTCCCAAATATAGATCTCTGCCAATCGCTCTGAAGAATAAGTAGTACACACAGGAATGAAGTGCGCGGACTTGATCAGCTGATCCACAATCACCCAAATAGCATCGAACTTCTTCAAAGTCCGTGGGAGCCCAACTACAAAGTCCATGGTGACCCGCTCCCACTTCCACTCTAGGATATCCATCCGCTGAAGCAAGCCAACCGATATCTGATGCTCGTATTTCACCTGCTGATAATTGAGACACCAAGCTACAAATCCCACAATGTCCTTCTTCATTCTCCTCCACCAATAATGTTGTCTCAGATCCTGATACATCTTCGCGGCACTCGGATGAATGGAATAGCGCGAGCTATGGGCCTCCTCCAGAATCAAATCCCGAAGCCCATCTACCACTACAAAAAAAACTAGAATTAGCTACGAACGTCGTCGCTAACCTATCGCTAAAATGCTTGTAGCTAGCAGAATTTCTTGATAATCTGTTGCTAATCCATCGCTAAATGAGATTAGTGACGGATTTTTCTATTTAGCTACAGAATTTGTCCGTCGCTAAAATCTGATTTTTTAGTAGTTTACATTGGGCACACATATCCAGCCCTGCATCCTCAACACCCCATCATCACCAATAGTCACATCTCTGGCATCATCGTGCTGAACTCTGTCCTTAAGGACAAGCAAATGAGGATCATCATACTGGCGCTCTCTGATACGATCATATAAGGAAGACTGAGAAATCACACAAGCCAATTCCCGACTGGGCTCCAAAATATCCAACCTCACGAACCGAATTGCCAAGGCCTGAACATCAACTACAAGAGGTCTCTCCCCAACTAGAATATATGCCAAACTCCCCACACTCACCGCCTTTCAGCTCAAAGCATCGGCCACCACATTGGCCTTCCCCGGATGGTACAAAATAGTAATATCATAATCCTCTAGCAACTCCAACCACCTCCGTTGCCTCAAATTGAGATCCTTCTGCTTGAACAAGTGTTGGAGACTGCGATGTCAGTAAACACCTCACAAGACACACCGTACAAATAATGCCTCCAAATCTTCAATGCGGGAACAATGGCAGCCAACTCCAAATCATGAACATGGTAGTTCTTCTCATGGGGCGTCAACTGCCGAGAAGCATAAGAAATAACCCTACCCTCCTGCATCAAAACACACCCAATACCAACTCTCGAAGCATCACAATACACGGTATAAGAACCTGAAGCTGATGGCAATACTAACACTGGAGTTGTGGTCAAGGCAGTCTTGAGCTTCTGCAAGCTCTCCTCACACTCATCCGACCACACAAATGGAGCACCCTTCTGAGTCAACTTGGTCAAGGGCGATGCGATAGATGAATATCCCTGAACAAACCGATGATAATAACCTGCCAAACCAAGAAAACTGTGAATCTCTATGGTTGAGGACGGTCTGAGCTAACTCTGAACCGCCTCTATCTTCTTCGGATCAACCTGAATACCCTCACTAGACACCACATGCCCCAAGAATGCCACGGAACCGAGCCAAAACTCACACTTGGAGAACTTTGCATAAAGCTTCTCCTCCCTCAATATCTGCAATACTACTCTTAAATGCTCCGTGTGCTCCTCCTGACAACGCGAATACACCAGAATATCATCAATGAAAACTATGATAAACGAGTCGAGATACGGCCGGAACACGTTGTTCATCAAATGCATAAACATTGTTGGGGCATTGGTCAGCCTAAAAGAAATCACAAGGAACTCATAATGACCATATCTGGTCCTAAAAGCTGTCTTAAGAATATCCGAGTCCCTGATCTTCAGCTGGTGATAACCTGAACGGAGATAAATCTTGGAGAACACTCTCGCCACCTAAAGCTGGTCAAACAAATCATCGATACGAGGCAAGGGATACTTGTTCTTAATTGCTACTTTGTTCAACTGTCTGTAATCAATGCACATTCTCATTGTGCCATCCTTCTTCACAAATAGAACAGGCACACCCCAAGGCGACACACTAGGCCGGATGAACCCCTTATCAAGGAGTTCCTGAAGCTGCTCCTTTAACTCCTTCAACTCCACTGGTGCCATACGATACGGTGGAATAGAAATGGGCTGAGTGCCCGTCACCAGATCAATACCAAAATCAATATCCCTGTCTGGTGGCATGCCCGGCAGGTCTGCAGGAAACACATCGAGAAAATCCCTTACAACTAGAAAAGAATTAATACCGGGAGTCTCTACACCGACATCCCTCACAAATGCTAAGTATGAAAGACAACCCTTCCCAACCATACGATGGGCCTTCAAGAAAGAAATCACCCTACTGGGAACATAATCGGTGGAACCTTGCCACTCAATCCGTGGCACACCCGACATAGCCAAAGTCACTGTCTTAGCATGATAGTCCAAGACAGCACGGCACAGAGATAGCCAATCCATGCCCAATATAACATCAAAGTCTACCATACATAACAACAATAGATCCACTCGGGTCTCCAGACCCCCAATAGTCACCATACATGACCGGTACACACGGTCTACAACAACAGTATCGCCACCGGAGTAGATACATGAACAGATGAAACAAGGGACTCACGGGGTGTATCCAAATAACAAGCAAAGTATGATGACACATAAGAATAAGTGGAACCGGGATCAAATAATACAGAGGCATCTCTACGGCAGACTGAAACAATACCTGTAATAACAGCATCGGAAGCAATAGCATCGGGTCTAGCTGGAAGTGCATAGAAACGGGCCTGACCGCCACGTGAGCGACCTCCCCCTCTAGGGCGACCCCTAGCTGACTGACCTCCACCCCTAGCTAGCTGGGTGGGTGATGGTGAAGTAATTGGTGCTGAGGCCGACGGCTGACCTCTCTGCTGAGATGAACCCCCAAGACGATGAGGGCACTGCCTCCACATATAACCCAACTCTCCACACTTATAACAACTCCCAGTTGCTGGAGACGGGGACTGAAGGGAACCCCTAGCACCGGAATGACTAGCAGATGCACCTGGCATAGAAAAGCCCTGAACTGACGGAGCACAGGATGAATTCTGAGCTGGGACGGCACTGAGTGATGAGTGGCCCTGATGAGAACTGTGATAACCATGACCCGATGACGCCCCACGATAACCTAGGCGTGCTGGCTGAGCATGCCTGAATGGACGGCCTCTGCCGTGCTGAAACTGACCTCTTGAAGGAGCATCACCATAACTACCAGATCCCCAAGGCCTCTTGGCCTCCCTCTCATCTCGCTCCTGG
The DNA here is from genome assembly GCF_001879085.1 of Nicotiana attenuata. Lineage (NCBI taxonomy): Eukaryota > Viridiplantae > Streptophyta > Magnoliopsida > Solanales > Solanaceae > Nicotiana > Nicotiana attenuata. The sequence goes on from NW_017672167.1 coordinate 13,651, forward strand.
CGACGAACTGACTCAATCTCACGAGCAATGTCAACAACCTCCTCAAAGGTAGCACCAGACACCCTTTCCCTGGTCATGAGAATACGAAGCTAATAACTGAGGCCATCAACAAACCTCCTAATCCTCTCTCTCTCTCTCTCTTTGTAAGAACCAACCAAACGGCATGACGAGCTAACTCCGAGAACCTCATCGCATACTGCATCACAGTCATCTCTCCCTGACGCAACCACTCGAACTGCCTACGCAGCTCCTCTCTGCGAGACTGTGGCACATACTTCTCCAAAAAGAGAATAGAGAACTGCTGCCAGGTAAGGGGTGCTGCACCAACAGGCCTACGCCTCTCATATGCCTCCAACCAAGTGAAGGCAGCTCCAGAAAACTGAAAAGTAGTGAAAGCGACCCTACTGGTCTCTAGAATACCCATTGTATGAAGAATTCGCTGACACTTGTCCAAGAAACCCTGGGCATCCTCGCCCTCTGCACCACTTAAGGTCGGAGGCTGTAGTCTACCAAACCTCTCCAACCTGCGCTGCTCTTCCTCCAGCATGGCAAGAGCTACATAGTCCTGAGCAGCTGCAACCGGCTGGGCTGGATGTGCCCCCGGTGTCTGAAGTCCCTGCACGATCTGCTCAGGTGTGCGAGCGGCGGGAGTCTGAGTGCCTCCCTCGGCCTAAGAAGTAGCTGCGGGTGTAGTAACTGAGACCGCATGAGCTAGGCCAGTGCATACCGATAGAATCTGAGCCAGGGCCTCCTGAAGACCCGAAATCACAATGGGCACAGCTGGTGCCTGAGCTGGTGCTGCTGGAGCGTCCACAACTGGGACCTGATCCCGAACTGGGGCAGCTAGTGGATCTGCAGGTGCTGCCCTAGCTGTTGTGCGGGACACACCTCTGCCCCTACCACGGCCTCGACCGCGTCCTCAGCCTCTAGTTGTCATAGCTGGTAGTACTGGTGGTCGTCCATCCTGATCGATCGCTCGTGTCCTCACCATCTGTAAGAGAATAGAATAACAGAAATTCAGTACTCGGATCAACAGATTCGCACGACAAGAATTTCAAGAATATGAAGTTTTTCCTAAAGGTTCTGCAGCCTCTCGAGGATAAATACAGACGTCTTCGTACCGATCCGTGAGACTCTACTAAGACTGCTCATGACTCATGAGACCTATGTAACCTAGGCTCGGATACCAACTTGTCACGACCCTAAACCCAGACCCGATCGTGATGGCGCCTCTCGTGAAGACAAGGCCAGCCGACACATACCCCAAATTAATTAACAGATATAATGGTTCATAATCAAGTCATAATAGTGATAAAACCCAAAAATAGAGTGAAATATATCAACTGCGAAATACAACTAACACAGCCCGACATCGGGGTGTCACCAGTCATGAGAATATAAGATGTGTCTAAGAGTCTGAAAGATTTTATACAGTCTATTACAGAACTAGAAACAGAAAGTAAGATAGGAGGGAGAAACACTGGGCTGCGAACGCCGAGCAGCTACCTAGTGGACTCCAAATGACCTGGTGGGTGCAATCAACCCTCACTGGCGGGACCCGAGGCTCCTGAATCTGCACACATGGTACATGGAGTAAAGTGAGTACGCCAACTCAGTGAGTAATAACAAAAAATGAAGACTGAGCGATAAGAAAACACGAAAAATCACAACAAGATGCTACACAGAGGCAGTACAAAATCAATGCAGTGCAATAAAATAATGAAACTTGTAAGAAAACACCTTATTCCAGTGAAAACCTCTTTTAAGCGTCTTTAGCAGTTAAACAAATAAATGATAAAGCAGTGAGATCAGATAAACGCGTAAAATCAGCCCCTCGGGCACAATATCAACAGAATCAGCCCCTCGGGCAATAACATGGAACAACATCAGCCCCTCGGGCTATATCACGTATCACACTGGGTACCCGCGATCACTAGGGTGTACAGACTCCGGGAGGGGCCCCTTACGGTCCAAGCGCAATATCAAGCCATCTCGTGGCATAATCAATAGGCTCTCGGCCTCATATCAAGCCACCTCGTGGCGTACAACTCAGGCCCTCGGCCTCATAATCATAATTAGTACAACACTACTGCGGCATGCAGCCCGATCCCATAATAATCCTCACAACACAGGCCCTCGGCCCTACTCAGTCAGAAATCTCTAAAAGCCACTCGGGCACGCTAAAAACATGATGCTCAGCCCAGAATATAATTTTAAGTGTTTAAACAGAGTAAACATGGCTGAGTTATATATAGCTTGACTGAGTGCATATATGAAGTCAAAACAGTGAGGAAATAGCAGTAAAAATCCCCTAAGGGTCCAAACCACTTGGAATAAGGCCCAAGTATGGCATTCAGCCCAAAACATGATGATAGCAAACAATTTTCAATCAAATACGCGGTAAAACAGTCATTTAGGATGGACTAAGTCACAATCCCCAACAGTACACGACCCCACGCTCGTCATCTAGCGTGTGCGTCACCTCAATATAGCACAACAATGTGAAATTCGGGGTTTCATACACTCAGGACAATATTTACAATCATTACTTACCTCAATCCGGTCCAAACTCTAGCTCACGATGCCTTTGCCCCTCGAATCTACCTTCGGATGCTCCAAATCTAGCCAAAATCAGTACATAATCATCAAAATATGCTAAGGGAACGAAGCCCACTCAAGAGTAATCAAAATACCACGCAAATCCCGAAATTAACCAAACCCGACCCCGGGCCCACGTCTTGAAATTCGTTAAATTTTTACATCATTAGACTCCTTATCTCCCCACGAGTTCATACATATCAAAAGTACTAAAATCCGATCACAAATGACCCCTCAAACCCTTGCTCAAAGGTCTCCAATTCTCAAGCCCTAGTTTCCCAATTTTTAACCCTTAATTGCCATAAATTACAACTCTAATCCATGAAATAACACCATAGAAACGAGTTTTAGGTTCAACAATCTTACCTCAACGAAGCTCCCCTGAATTCCTTCTTCAGAATCTCCCAAAAAGCTCCAAAACCGACTTAAAATGGTGAAGAAATAACTCAAATTCGGGAAGGAAATCTTTAATACCTTCTGGCCCAGGCTTTTTGCACCTGCGGTCCAGTACTCGCTCCTGCGCAACCGCTTCTGCTGTCCCGAGCGCCGCTTCTGCGGTCACCACTTAAATCCTAGGCGCCGCATATGCGAAGCGAATCCCGCACTTGCGCTATCGCAGCTGCGCTTCCTCAACCGCTTCTGCGATTCCAGCTGATGCCTTCCTTGGCCGTATCTACAGCTCCAAACTCGCTTCTCCGATACCGCACCTGCGGTCCCCTAGCCGCAGCTGCGGTTATGACAGCATGGGAAAAACTTTAGCTGTCAAAACCCAACTCAAATCTTCCGCCAACCATCCGAAATCACCCCGAGGCCCACGGGACCTCAACCAAAAGCACCAGCAAGTCCTATACCACTATCTAAACTTATACCAATCTTCAAAACACCTCAAACAACATCGAATCAACCAAAACACATCGGATTCAAGCCTAAGATTCCAAAAATCTTCCGAATTACGCTTTTGATCAAAAAGTCTATCAAACCACGTCGGAATGACCTAAAATTTTGCACACACATCCCAAATAAAACAATGGACCTACTGCAACTCCCGGAATTCCATTCCGACCCCTATATCAAAATCTCACCTACCAACCGAAAAACGCCAAAATTCCAATTTTGCCAATTCAAGCCTAAATCTACTACGGACCTCTAAAACACATTCCGATCACGCTCCTAAGCCCCAAATCACCTCCCGAAGGTATCCAAACCATCGGAATTCACATCCGAGCCATTTTTCACATAAGTCAACATCCGGTTGACTTTTCCAACTTAAGCTTACTCAAAAGAGACTAAGTGTCTCAAATCTTATCAAAACCACTCCGGATTCGAACCGGCTAACCCGATACCACATAACAAGGATAAACAAAGCATAAAGAAGCAGAAATGAGGAAAATGGAGCGGTAACTTATGAAACGACCTGCCAGGTCGTTACACATCGCATTCACACGTTCCACCATATCCAGTATATGTCTGATGCACCACAATAAAAGCCACGCGTGGTGTCCTTTGCTAAACAGATTTAGCCTTAGAATGTTCTATTCCGTAATATATTGTGTAACTTCTTGGAGGATTGAAGTTCACATGCTTCATCATGTGGGGATACACCCCATTACTATTCTCAATTCATCTTGATTACGGTTAGATTTCTTTGAATCTCAGGTTTCTGAGTCAATGAATCAGTATGGATCATAATTAAACGAACTCGTCTTAGTCATTGTCCAATTCTTGAATGTCATATGCATCCTTATTTTCAGATCCTTGTTCAAGGAAGACGTAGATAAGAACCGTTTAGACAAGTATTATGCAATGTTAATAGTTTCTACCTCCGTCAATTTTTGCTTATGTTGTTTGCTGATCAGGAATTGGTGTGATAATCATGAGCCTCATGATACCGAAGTGTTGGAGGACATTTCTCAAGAATTATGGGAGGACATATTGATGAAGTGATGACAAATTAGAACAACACAAGCTAGACTTCTATACATTCTTAGCTACTGATACATACATATATATATATATATAGCCTAAGGGACACCTTGAAATATTTTCCTCAGCATTAGAATATATAGTTGTTTTACAATATTTTCTTGATCTACTGACACTTGATTAAACTTTGCAAGGAGGATAGGATGTCAAAATCAATAGACTTAGGTATTATATATTAAAGTTTTCCATCTTGCAAAATTTAACTAGGATTATGGCTACTTATCGGGTGGATTGGGCGGTTATTTACTCTTAACGGTTTGGCTTAGCTGTTATCGACTTTTAAATGTATTAATCTGCTAGCCACCCGATAAGATATCGGGCGAATTGGTATCGGCTTAGCTCTTATCAGGCGGTTTATCGGCCTAATTTCTTACTCATCTGAGATTTTTCCTTGTGCTTACGCAGTACATTTCATGCTTCTTGCAATTAATATTTCATCACAGTAAAAAAGAATGCTAATGGTACTCAGCAGTTCTTAACATTCATGTTTCCTGTCAAAATCTCAGATGAGTAAGAAAATTGGTTGAATATTTTAAGTGTCAGTTATCCCGAAGAAGAATATTTGTTCTTGGCAAATTAATAAACATATGGAGTATTAGGTAGACTAAGGCCAACTGCTAGCACGCCTCTTGCAGGATTTTTATGGAATATTGTATGTAACACATTTTTTGCAGAAGTCTGACAATTGGTGTGGTGCTAGATCTACATAGTTAAATTTAATATCTTATACCCAAAATCAATACATTAAGATATTTCCAACTTAGACTTATTTATCAACAGTAAAGGATACTCATGAAATATCCAACAACCAACTCCACAATTACTGAAGCTTTAACAGGCTAATTTATGTGTTAAAAATATCATCACCTGACAACTACATCGAACTAGAAATCAATCAGGGCTCTCTTAAGTTCTATATATCATTTGGTTATACAAGCCTTTTCATTTTTTGGTATTCACAATTAAAGCCTAAATTTTTCAAACCATGAGAAATGTTTTTGGTATATATATATTCTTAACGGGTTAACAGATTATCTGTTAAGAAAATTGAATAATCCGCCCCCAAACCGATAAGTTGTTAATGAAAAAATTTCAATCTGTTCCCCGTCCGTTAACCCGATACCAGTAAGCCATTAAGCTTCGGTTTCGGTTCAGTTTTGAACACCCCTAACTAGGATCGGCAAGTTCTAGCTTAGGAGATCAAAATAAAAATTTTTTATTAGTACATATATACATTCATATACAAAAAAAGTTAGTGTTACCATTTTTTCATACTTGTTATTTATAGTATAACGTTCTTAAATGACATAAAGCCTTTAACTTCACATAGTAATAAGTTTTTATATTAGAAAGGGATAATTCAATTAATAAGATGTTAGACATGTGTTTGCAATATGTTATTTAATATTGTTGTAAGAAATATATTTACTAATATCAAGATCTAAGTAGTTTAATGCATAGTTCTAACATATTTATTGTTAAAGAATAGACAATTTTTTTTCTTCCTTTTTACAAGATTTTCTAATTTTTTTTTTCTATAAAAAAGATCTCAAGTATATTTAATAAAACTAGCTTCTAGGTGCGTCGTACGTGCATACCCCGAGCGTCATACGTGCATCTTGTGTCAATTAGTAAAACATATGCGTGAGGTATAAAATAGAATGAAAAAAATAAATAATGCAAGTCCAAAATGATGAAAGGTGATCTTATTTCAATGAATTGACAGTTAACCTTAAAATTATTTGATATTGTCTAAATATGTGATGATATAAACAAGTATAAACATAAAAAAAAAAAAATATGAGAAACTTTTATAACCATTAAGAAACAATTATTTGACATTTTTCATCGTTTGCTATGGTAAAATCATCTGATGTTGACTGAGCATAAAATCAATAGAGGTAACTTTCATACCAAGTAAATAGATATTAGTTACAAGTTATAACCATAGTTACTTACTCAGTTAAAGTTTTATATTTCCTGTGTAAAAGAGTTAAAGTTATACATTAGTTGAAATCATTATTCATGCATTGTGACCTTAGTCACCAAATCAAATGGAATTCGTCTCCATCATCTTTTTCTTTGTCTAGTATTTACTTAGTGCACTGTGTAGTCGATTTACATATGAGTTTTTAATACTCTCCGCACACTTACATCGTCATCATATATTATCGATTAGTGACATATACGTAATATATTATTGCATGTCTTTGTCTGCTTTTACCTCTTCCGCATACGTGTTTCTTCTTCGTCCAGTATTAGAAAATAGTCAGCTTAGTCTTTATAATCCAATTTATTTCAGATTCAGACTCAACAGAGTCAGCAAGGTCCTAATTTCTATCTTTTAGGGACAATTGTTGGTTGTGTCCGTGCCATTTTATCTTTTATCCTCATGACCAGCCAATCATTTTGCTTTAGACAACCACATTACTCCATCAGTATACTTAGTTGATTTCGTATACTACATATTTGCATTTATTCTCTTTGCTGTCCTTTACTACGTATTGGCTTACGCAACTCCAAATTTTCACCTTCCATTCGGATGTATTTCGATTATTGCTATTTATGGGGGTTTTGTAGTGTGATTTTCAGTGATCTGGTTGTTCCTCCTCAGACGTATTATTCTGATACATTGATTCATTTGTTGTATCTACTCGTCCCCCCAAGCCTTTTGATTGCTTATATAGTATTGAAGGAGCGACTAGATATGAGCACATTGCAGTTTTAATAGTGCGGATTTATGAGAGGAAGAAGCTTATGGAATTTGTTATGGGAGCGATGTGGTCTATTATTTTTCAGTTAAGTTTCAGATTCACTTCTACTGCTCAGATGGCCGCCTTATTATTCTTTGTGGCGGCTTGGCTTTGCAATGTGGCGATAGTTCAGCCAGCCACCGATTTCGGAGTCCTAAACTTCTTGCTCGTTAATGAATCATTGAGCAGTGCTATGAATGTTTTCCAGCTGCGTGTGTATACTTGGTTTGTGTTCGCAGTGTGTTTCTTTCTCTACATACTGGGTTGGAAATTAGACGAAGCAACTCTTAGATACGAACAACTATGTGGTCGAAGCGAAACAATACTTCCACAGTTGCAGCCCACCGCACCAACCTCTGCCACAAATTTTCACCTTCAGATGTCCTCCCCTTGGTAACCTCAACATTATCCACTACTACATCGTAGTACATGATAAATATTACTATTTTTATATTAGACATGACATAATATTACCTTCCTCAACATAAATGACATAAAGCCTTTAACTTCAAACAGTAATAAGTTTTTATATTAGAAAGGGATAATTCAATAAATAAGATATTGGACATGTATTTGCAATATGTTACCTTTGATATTATTGTAAAAAATATATTTAATAATATCAAGATCTAAGTAGTTTAATGCAAAGTTCTAAAATATTTTATTGTTAAAGAGTAGACAATTTTTTCTTTCCTTTTTACAAAATTTTATAATTTTTTTTCTATAAAAAGGTCTCAAGTATATTTAGTAAAACTAGCTTCTAGGTGCATCATACGTGCATACCCGTACGTCATACGTGCATCTTGTGCCAATTGGTAAAAAAAATTAAATCAAATATGTATCATTAAAACATATGCTTGAGGTATAAAATAAAATGAAAAGAAAAAATAATGCAAGTCCAAAATGATGAAAGGTGATCCTATTTCAATGAATTGACAGTTAAACTCAAAATTATTTGATATTGTCTAAAAATGTGATGACATAAACAATTATAAACACTTGTACTATTATGTAGGAATAATTGGTCCTACTCTTTTTTTGTTGACCCTCATAAAAAGGTTCACATAAATTTGAACGGAGGGAGTACAACGTTCATTTTTCATTATTTTCTATGGTGAAATCATCTGATGTTGAGGCTTTTACGCAACACATTTCTTTTCTTTTAAGTTTTCCACTAATAAATGTTCCACAAAATATATCAGCAACAATATTACTATTATTACTATAATTTTTACATTATTAATATAATTTTTACAGTTTATATCCCATATTTTCTCAATTAACAATAAAGTATTTTTTCACAATTTTTATCGGTTATTACCATTTCTAGTTCATGTCATTTTTTTTGGGTGATGTAACCCAAGGAAAGCCATGTGCTTCAATTAATAATATTAATAATATATATCAGCAACAACGTTAATTCTTTTCTTTCTTTAATATTATTAATATATTTACAGATTTTATATCATGTATTTTGGCTGTGATAAATGAAAAATACTATAACTGTCACGACCCCAAAATTAACCCGGTCGTGATGACGCCTATCATGAAACTAGGCCAGCTGACACAATCCCAAATCAAGCCAATATTTCAAATAATGACGTTTTAAGCTATTAATTAAATAAAATCCCATAACATACGTCTAAATAACAAGTGCGGACAGAAACACAAGCCCGACATTGGGGTGTCACAAGTCACGAGCATCTACTAAGGTTTGAATACAACAAAGACTATCACAGTCTGAAAAATACTAAAAACGGTCTAAGGAAGATAAGAGGGAGAAGAGCAAGGTTGCGAACGCCATGCAGCTACCATGCTGACTTTGAAAGACCCGCTGGATGAAAGATCAGCACCCGCTATCATGGTCTACGACTCCTGGATCTGCATACAAGGTGCAATGAGTAATGTGAGTACGCCAACTTAGTAAGTAATAAAAGTAAATAAAGACTGAGCAGTAAGAAAATACATAATCCACGTCATAACACCACAGTAAGTACAGTATGTTTCCAAAACAGTATATAATTCAAATCATCTTGTTAAAATCCAATTTCAGTAAAAAAATCCTTTGAAAAAAATGTCTTTCTAACAGTTTCAACAGAGATTCAATGAAGTTTAAAGTAAAATGATGGAAATCATAAATATCCCCGCGGCCAAGACATGTATCACAAACCGCCCCACGGGCATAATATCAATCAGAACCAGCCCCTCGGGCAACCTCACAATCACTCGTAATCAGCCCCCCAAGCACCACATAAATCAAGATCAGCCCCTCGGGCAACATCATATCACTCACACTGGGTACCCGCGCTCACAGGGGGTGTTCAGACTCCGGAGGGGCTCCTACAGCCCAAGCGCTATAACAAGCCATCTCGTGGCATAACAAATTAGGCCCTCGGCCTCTCATATATCTCAAATCAGCACAACATGATGCGGCGTGCATCCCGATCCCATGATATCCTCACAACACAGGCCCTCGACCTCACTCAGTCAGAAACCTCTCAAGCCATCGAGCTAACAGTGAAACAGGGTACTCAGCCCAAAATATCATTTTATGCATCAAAACGGAGTAAATAAGAATGAGTTATGAAATCAGTAAAATATAGCATGACTGAGTATAGATTTTAAATCAAAACAGTGAGGAAACAGTAGTAAAAAGCCCCTAAGGGTCCAAACAGCCTGGCACGAGGCCCAAATATGGCATTCGGCCCAAAAACATAGTAATACTTACCAAAACACAATAGTATCAAATTGTTTTCAGTCAAATATGTGACTTAATAGTCGTTACGGGACGGACCAAGTCACAATCCCCAATGGTTCACGCTCTCAAGCTCGTCATCTAGCGTGTGTGTCACCTCCAAATAGTGAAACGATATGAAATTCGGGGTTTTATACCCTCAAGACAAGATTTACAGTCATTACTTACCTCCAACCGGACGAAACTCTAGCCCGCGATGCCCTTGCCTCTCGACTTGACCTCCAAATATTCCAAATCTAACCAAAATCAGTTTCACATTATTAATACACGCCAAAGGAATAAAGCCCATGCGAAAATTATCAAATAAGCTCAAAACCCCGAAATTGGCAAAACCCGACCCCCGGATCCACGTCTCGGAATCCAACAAAAATCATAAAACTCTATACATATCCAAATCACCAAAATCGGACCTCAAATGGCCCCTCAAATCCCCAATTTAAACTCTCCAATTTCAAGCCCTAATCCCCCAATTTTCACCCTTAAATCCCACAAATTTCATGCTTAATCAACTAAAAATCACCATAGAATCGAGTTTTAGGTTCAAAAATATTACCTCAACGAGTTTCCCCTTGAATCCCTCTTCAAAACCCTCCAAAAGCTCTAAAAACCGAGTTAAAATTGTGAAGAACACCCAAAATTCGCGAAGGGTTCCTTTAAATACCTTCTGCCCAGGCATCTCGCACCTGCAGCTTCCTTTCACGCATCTACGGACCGCTTATGCGGTCAAATCAACCGCACCTGCGGTTTTACTTAAACGTCCAGGACCGCATCTGCGCCCCATGTACCGCACCTGCAATGCCGCAGATGCGTCCAAATAATCGCATCTGCGGTTCTTATCCTGAAGACCAAAACTCGCATTTGCGGTCTCCGTACCGCATCTGCGACCTCGCACCTATGGTCCCCAATCCGCAGGTGCGGAAATGACAGAAGCAACAAAATCTGCAGCAACAACTCAAAGCCAAACCTTCCGTCGACCACCCAAATCTATCCCGAGGCCCTCGGGACCTCAACCAAACATGTCAACAAGTCACATATCACCATTTAAACTTATTCCAACCTTCAGAATACTCAAAACAACATCAAAACATCAAATCACCCTCGGATTCAAGCTTAAGGATTTCTAAACTTCCGAATTCTGCGAACGATGCCAAAACCTATCGAACCTCCGAATGACTTGAAATTTTGCACACGCGTCACAAATGACACAACGGACCTACTTCAATTTCCAGAATTCCATTCCGACCCCGATATCAAGATTTTCACTACCGATCGGAAAACGCCAAATTTTCAATTTCGCCAATTCAAGCCTAAATCTACCACAAACCTCCAAATTATATTCCGAACACGCTCCTAAGTCCAAAGTCACCTAACTAAGCTATCCGAACCATCAGAATTCACCTCCGAGATCTTCTACACATAAGTCAACATCTGGTTGACTTTTCCCACTTAAGCTTCCCAAATAAGAGACTAAGTGTCTCCTTCCACTTTACGACCACTCCGAACACAACACAACCAACACGATATGATGAAATACAGCTGAACAACACACAAGAAAGAAAAATAGGGGAAACGAGGTTGTAACTCATGAAACGACCGGCCGGGTCATTACAACAACGTACATTTTTCATTGTTTGCTATGGTAATATCATCTGATGTTGAGTGAGCATAACACAATAGAGGTAATTTTCACACCAAGTAAATAGATATTAGTTACAATTTTATTACCATAGTTATTTATGAGTTAAAGTTATATATTTCCTGTGTAAAAGAGTTAAAGTTATACATTAGTTGAAATCAATGTTCATTCACGGTCTTAGTCACCAAAACAAATGAAATTTGTCTCCATCATCTTTTTCTTTGTCTCGTACTTAATGCATTGTATAGTCGATTTACATGAGTTTTTACTACTCTCTGCATGCTTACATCGTCACTATGATATCTTATGGCATGTCTCTTTCTGCTTTTACCTCATCTACATTCGTGTTTCTTCTTCGTCCAGTGTTAAAAATAGTCAGCATAGTCTTTATAATCCAATTTATTTCGGATTCAGACTCAATAGAGTCGGTAAGGTCATAATTTCTATATTTCTGGGATAGGTAAAGAAGCTGAGACAGACAGAACTGGGATACCTAGTGCCTTTGGTAAGCTTAAACTGTTAGAGAGAGTACACTTATAATTAGTTAATTATGGCATATATGTGTCTCAACATGCCCCTCACGTGCGTGGGCCTGCATTATTCTTTTTCTTAGCCAGACACATAGAAATAATTTTGCGAGATTTGAACCAAAGACCTTTTGCACGCTCTAATATATACTATATTGAAATGTGTGACCATGTTATCTAAAAGTTTAAGTAGTTAGAAATATCACACTTTTAGTTGATTACTAAATTATATTATGTCTTCGATCACAGGTAAGAGACATAAAGGCATTTATGGGGAGCAATGGGGACCCTAAAAGCAGCAGTTCAGAAATGGTGAGTCCAATTGGTGCAGCCTATGTTGATTCATTATTTAGTCGTGATGGAGCCTATCATGAAACTAGGCCAACCGACACAACCCCAAATCAAGCCAATATTTCAAAATAATGACGTTTTAAGCTATTAATTAAATAAAATCCCATAACATGCGTCTAAATAACAAGTGCGGAAATAAACACAAGCCCGACATTAGGGTGTCACAAGTCACGAGCATCTACTAAGGTTTGAATACAACGAAGAATATCACAGTCTGGAAAATACTAAAAACAGTCTAAGGAAGATAAGAGAGAGAAGAGCAAGGTTGTGAATGACATGCAGCTACCAGCAGACTCTGAAAGACCCGTTGGATGAAAGATTAGCGCTCGCTATCACGATCTGCGACTCCTGGATCTGCACACAAGGTGCAGGGAGTAATGTGAGTATGCCAACTTAGTAAGTAATAAAAGTAAATAAAGACTAAGTAGTAAGAAAATACATAATCCACGTCATAACAACACAGTAAGTACAATATGTTTCCAAAACAGTATATAATTCAAATCATATTGTTAAAATCCAATTTCAGTAAAATATCCTTTGAAAAAAATGTCTTTCTAATAGTTTCAACAGAGATTCAATGAAGTTTAAAGTAAAATGATGGGAATCATAAATAGCCCCTCGACCAAGACATGTATCGCAAACCGCTCCTCGGGCATAATATCAACCAGAACCAACCCCTTGGGCAACCTCACAATCACTCTTAATCAGCCGCCCGGGCAACACATAAATCAAGATCAGCCCCTCGGGCAACATCATATCACTCACTCTGGGTACCCGCGCTCACTAGGGGTGTTCAGACTCCGGAGGGGCTCCTACAGCCCAAGAGTTATAACAAGCCATCTCGTGGCATAACAAATCAGGCCATCGGCCTCTCATATATCTCAAATCAATACAACATGCTGCGGCGCGCAGCCCGATCCCATGATATCCTCACAACACAGGCCCTCGACCCCACTCAGTCAGAAACCTCTCAAGCTATCGGGCTAACAGTGAAACAAGGTGCTCAGCCCAAAATATCATTTTATGTATCAAAACGGAGTAAATAAGACTGAGTTATGAAATCAGTAAAATATAGCATGACTAAGTACAGATTTTAAATCAAAACAGTGAGGAAACAGTAGTAAAAATCCCCTAAGGGTCCAAACAGCCTGGCACGAGGCCCAAATATGGCATTCAGCCCGAAAACATAGTTATGCTTTCCAAAACACAATAGTATCAAATAGTTTTCAGTCAAATATGCGACTTAATAGTCGTTACAGGACGGACCAATTCACAATCCCCAATGGTGCACGCCCTCACGCTCGTCATCTAGTGTGCGCGTCACCTCAAAATAGTGAAACGATGTAAAATTCGGGGTTTCATACCCTAAGGACAAAATTTACAGTCATTACTTACCTCAAACCGGACAAACCTCTAGCCCGGGATGCCCTTGCCTCTCGACTTGGCCTCCAAATGCTCCGAATCTAACCAAAATTTGTTTCACATCATTAGTACATGCCATAGGAATAAAGCCCATGCGAAAATTATCAAATTATTAGCTCAAAATTCTCGAAATTGGCAAAACCCGACCCCGGGCCCATGTCTCGGAATCCAACAAAAATCATAAAACTAGAAATTCCTTTCACTCCCGAGTCTATACATACCAAAATCATCAAAATCGGACCTCAAATCCCCAATTTAAACTCTCCAATTTCAAGCCTTAATCCCCCAATTTTCACCCTTAAATCCACAAATTTCATGCTTAATCAACTAAAAATCACCATAGAATCGAGTTTTAGATTCAAAAACATTACCTCAACGAGTTTCCCCTTGAATCCCTCTTCAAAACCCTCCAAACGCTCCAAAAATCGAGTTAAAATTGTGAAGAACACCCAAAATTCGCGAAGGGTTACTTTAAATACCTTCTGCCCAGGCATCTCGCACCTGCGGCTTCCTTTCACGCATCTGCGGACCGCTTCTGCAGTCAAATCAACCGCATCTGCGGTTTTTCTTTAAACGACCAGGACAGCATCTGCGCCTCACATACCGCATCTGCGGTGCCACAGATGCATCCAAATAACCGCATATGCGGTTCTTCTCCTGAAGACCAAAACTCGTATCTGCGGTCTCCATACCGCATTTGCGACCTCGCACCTGTGGTCCCCAATCCGCAGGTGCGGAAATGACTGAAGCAGCAAAATCTGCAGCAACAACTCAAAGCCAAACCTTCCGTCAACCATCCAAATCCATCCCGAGGCCCTCGGGACCTCAACCAAACATGTCAACAAGTCACATATCACCATTCAAACTTATTCCAACCTTCGGAACACTCAAAACAACATCAAAACATCAAATCATCATCGAATTCAAGCCTAAGGATTTCCAAACTTCCGAATTCCACGAACGATGCCAAAACCTATCAAACCTCGTCCGAATGACCTGAAATTTTGCACACACATCAAAAATGACAGAACGGACCTACTCCAATTTTCAGAATTCCATTCCGACCCCGATATCAAAATTTCCACTACCGATCGGAAAATGCAAAATTTCCAATTTCGCCAATTCAAGCCTAAATCTACCACAGACCTCCAAATTACATTCCGAACACGCTCCTAAATCTAAAATCATCTAACGAAGCTATCCGAACCATCAGAATTCACATCCATTATCTTCTACACATAAGTCAACATATGGTTGACTTTTCCAACTTAAGTTTCCCAAATAAGAGACTAAGTGTCTCCTTCCACTCTACGACCACTCCTAACACAACACAACCAACACGATATGATAAAATACAGCTGAACAACACACAAGGAAGCAAAAATGGGGGAAACGAGGTTGTAACTCATGAAACAACCGGCCGGATCATTACAACAACGTACATTTTTCATTGTTTGCTATGGTAAAATCATCTGATGTTGAGTGAGCATAAAATCAATAGACGTAATTTTCGCACCAAGTAAATAGATATTAGTTACAAGTTTATAACATAGTTAT
The DNA here is from genome assembly GCF_001879085.1 of Nicotiana attenuata. NCBI lineage: Eukaryota > Viridiplantae > Streptophyta > Magnoliopsida > Solanales > Solanaceae > Nicotiana > Nicotiana attenuata. The sequence continues at coordinate 29,233 of NW_017672167.1, forward strand.
TTATGAGTTAAATATATTTCCCGTGTAAAAGAGTATTATACATTAGTTGAAATCAATGTTCATGCACGGTCCTTAGTCACCAAAACAAATAAAATTTGTCTCCATCATCTTTTTCTTTGTCTCGTACTTAGTGCACTGTGTAGTCGATTTACATGAGTTTTTAATACTCTTTGCATCCTTACATTGTCACCATGATATCTTATGGCATGTCTCTTTCTGCTTTTACCTCATTTACATTCGTGTTTCTTCTTCGTCCAGTGTTAAAAATAGTCAGCTTAGTCTTTATAATCCAATTTATTTCGGATTCAGACTCAATAGAGTCGGTAAGGTCATAATTTCTATATTTTTGGGATAGTTGTTGGTTGTGTCCGTGCCATTTTATCTTTTATCCTCAGGACCATCCAATCATTTTGCTTTAGACAACCACATTACTGCATCAGTATATTTAGTTGATTTCGTATACTACATCTTTGCATTTATTCTCTTTGTTGTCCTTTACTATGTATTGGCTTATAGAACTCCAACTTCACCTTTCATTCGGATGTATTTTGATCATTGCTTTTTCTGGGGGTTTTATTGTGTGTTTCAATGATCTGGTTGTTCCTCCTCAGACATATTATTCTAATAGCCTGATTCATTTGTTGTATCTACTCGTCCCTCCAAATCTTTTGATTGCTTATATAGTATTGAAGGAGCGACTAGATATGAGCACATTGCCAACTTTAATAGTGCGGATTTATGAGAGGAAGAAGCTTATGGAATTTGTCATCGGAGCGATGTGGTTTATTATATATCAGTTAAGTTGCAGATTCACTTCTACTGCTCAGATGGTCGCCTTATTATTCTGTGCGGCGGTTTGGCCTTGCAATGTAGTGATGGTTCAGCCAGCCACTGATTTCAGAGTCCTAAACTTCTTGCTCGTTGATGCATCATTGAGCAGTGCTATGAATGTTTTCTAGCTGCATGTGTACACTTGGTTTGTATTCGCGGCTTGTTTGTTTCAAACTAGTGGTGCCAAGCCCGTGACCCAATTAAGAGAATGAATTTGTTTTAACTAAAAATTTGCTACACTTTACAAATGGAAATATAAGTTGTTCAGATATTTTTTAGATAGACATTCTTTCTCTTCATTTCATCTGTCACCTTTCTCAATCCTAGAGATAGAACAGTCAACTAAGGGCAGAACTGTTATCTACATTAACTAAACAGGAGGGTAGGATCTGAACATTACCGAAGTCATTGACTTTCCCATATTAATTTCATAAAAAACAGCTGCCATCGTTTCTTCCATTGGGCGTGATGATGAAGCTTGAGGAAATACAGAGCTGATTGAGAAGCTGGTGGTGGTGGAGGAGGCAAGGGAGTACATTAATTGTTTCAGCTGCAGAATTTAACAACAAAATGACAAAGAAAATTAATGAAAATTGAAAGAATCCTTACACACTACTGCTAAAGTGAATCACTCGCTAATTGTAGGATGCAAAATGTTGTGTATTCCGCTTTCGTTATTAAACCCTGTGATTCATTTGTGCATTCCGCTTAAAACCCCAACAGACTTTAATGCTTTTCTCAAACTTCAATGACCAACAGACCACATTCCATTCACGACGCCTCCACCCCCTCCCCTGAAGTCACCTAGGGAATGATTAGACTAATTCTTGTCTAAATGGAAGATGAGGCTGAAATCATCAGATTAAAAGAATGTTCAAATCCACCTAATTAATGTAATTGGCCCCCAGGATATTTGTTCAGTGGTAAGGATGCAACAACTGATTTATCTGATATTGAGAAAAAAATGTTGACATCCAGCTGGAGTACTCCTATGAGTAATTGGACAAATCACTAAGATGAAGGCAAATTAGAACATAACAAAATTTGGACTTTGTCTCCGCGCCATTTTAAAAATACATTAATTAGCAAATAAAGATGTTTCCAAAACCAAAACTTTTACCCAATCCAAATGAAAATGCCAGCTGAATTCCACTCACCTGAGCTGCAACACGCGTACTAATCTAAATTGCACGGACTCTTCGATTTTGGTGCCGTCTTCGTCCTGATACGAGACGTGGACGGGGGAGCGGGAGCAGGATACGTCTCGGATTTGGTCAACTGATTTCGGACACTTTGACCGGAGTCCATCGACAAATTTGGGAGAAAAATTGAGATTTTAATTTCTCAAAATAAAAAATAAAACGGATTTAGGAGAATAAAAGAATAATGCCCATCTTGGAGAATGAAAGATTGATTTCTACAATATTCATGTAAGTTTTTTCATAGAATATCTCTCAAAATTTACAATAATTTTATAGCTCTATTTTTTATTAGCCTAATCCCCGCACCCGTATCCCTATCCGGATCCGCATCCCCGAATCTTAAAATTTAGATTTTGCCGAATCTGATACTCGGATCCATATCCGTCGCCGTATCGGATACCTGCACCTGAGTCCGAACAACTTAGGTACTAACATGATCACGAAGGATCATTCCGTGCCATGATTATGTGAGGTAAAAGCACGAAGGATGATACCGTGCCGATTATATTAATTCTCATGGTGAGGACGAGAGTAAAAGCACGAAGGGTGATGTCGTGCACGTGTCTTTGATTTTCCTGATTCTCGCTGATAATTGAATTATGGTGTTCTTTACATTTATTTATTGGTTTTCTGTTGTTACTTGATATTCCCCGCAACATGTTTCCCCCTTCTATCTGAAACTGTAAATTTCTGCCTTTACTTTTCCGCTGTATATGATTTAACTGCACAGGTTTATTTGGTAGTCTTGTCCTAGCCTCGTCACTCTTCGCCGAGGTTAGGCTCGGCACTTACCAGCACATGGGGTCGGTTGTACTGATACTACACTCTGCACTGTGTGCAGATACTGGTACCGGAGCGTTTGGACCACAGTGAGGTTGCTGCCTTCAGTCCATCGGCGGAGAGCCGAGGTAGTCCTGCAGACGTCCACGGGCCTTGGCGTCCCCTTCTATCATTTTCTTTCTGTTTTTACTTATTCAAAGACAGATTCGTGCATTTCTATTCAGACTTTATTTGTAGTATTCGTAGATGGTCCGTGACATTGTGACACCAATTCTGGGTAGAGTTGTAGGTTGGATTCTGCACTAGTATATGGTAAACTATGAGTTTCGTCTTCCGCATTTATATTTATTATAATTATTCCGCTGTTGATCACCTATTATATTGAACTGCTAAAGAGGCTAAGTAAAAAGGGTAATGAATCTAGGTCGTGCCATCACGACTCCCGAGGGTGGGAAATCCAGGTCGTGACAAGTTGGTATCAAAGCTCTAGGTTGCTTAGGTCTCACAATTCACGGACAAGCTTAGTAGAGTTTGAGGGACCGGTACGGAGACGTCTGTATTTATCCCCAGAGGCTACAGAGTTAGGAAAAACTTCACATCTATTCTTCTCTGTCGTGCGACTTGATTTCTCAATGCTAATTGAACTTCCACTCTGTTCTTTCGTAGATGGTGAGAACACGAACCGCTTCATCAGCTGACCAGCAGCCCGAGCCCCCAGTAGCAGCTCCTGTGAGGGGCAGAGGTCGAGGCCATGCTTGGGCCCGAGGTAGAGGTAGAGCTCAGCGCAGAGCTCGAGCAGCAGCACCTGTGGCAGAGCCTCAGGTTGAGTTTGACGACGAAGTTCCAGCTCAGACAGTTCCAGCAGGACCAGCTCAGGTCCTAGAGGAGTTCATCGCCACCCCGATACTTCAGGATGCTCTGGTCTGTCTAGTGGGCCTTTTGGAGAGTGTCCCAGGCAGGCTTGCTTCCTGTAGCACTAGTCGTCTCTCAGGCTAGAGGAGGAGCCCAGAATCCTACTACTCGCACTCCAGAGCAGATGGCTCCACAGTTTCAGACTCCAGCAACTCAGCTAATTGGGGTAGTTCAGTCGGGTATTGTGGCACAGACCGGTGAGGGGCCAGCTATGTCTGCTGATGCCTTCTAGAGGTTGGACAGGTTCACCAAGCTCTTCACTACTACTTTTGGTGGTACATCTTCTAAGGATCCCAGGATTATTTGGACAGCTGTCATGAGGTCTACGGAATATGGGGATAGTTAAGACCAATGGGGTCGACTTTGCTTCTTTTCGACTGCCTGGATCCGCCAAGACTTGGTGGAGAGATTATTGTTTTGCTAGACCAGCTGGGTCACCGGCTTTGACTTGGGATCAGTTCTCTCAGCTATTTCTGGAGAAGTTTCTTCCTGTTACTCAGAGGGAGAGCTATGGTTCTATGACTGTCACTCAGTACGAGACCAGATTTATTGACTTGGCCCATCATGCTCTTCTTATACTTCCCACTGAGAGAAACAGAGTGAGGAGGTTCATTGAGGGACTCGTCCAGCCTATTCGACTGCAGATGGCTAAGAAGACGGGGAGCGAGATTTCTTTTCAAGATGCGGCCGATGTGGCCAGGAGAGTTTAGATGGTTCTATCACATGGGAGTGGTCAGGGGTCTGACAAGAGGCCTCGAAATTCGGGAAGGTTCAGTGCTGCCTCATCTGGAGGCAGGGATTTTTTTGGTAGGGGCCATCCTTCTAGGCCGTTTCATTCAGCACTTTAGGCTTCTCACGGTGCACCAGGTGGCCATGGTTCTCATGTGCAGTATTCTGATCAGTTGCCCTACAGTGCACCACCAGCTCCTATCAGTGCACCGCTGCTCCAGAGTTTCCAGGGTGGTCATTCAGGCCGTCAGGGTCAGCAGCCTCAGCAGCCGAGGGCTTGTTATACTTGTGGCGATACGAGGCATATTGCTAGATTTTTCCCTCGAGCACCGAGCAGCTCTCAGCATCAGGGTTCCCGTGCCATGGTTTGGGCACCGAGTGTTCCACTGCCCACTCAGCCAGCTAGAGGTACAGGTTGAGGTGCTAGAGGTTGAGGTTGAGGTATTAGAGGTGGAGGTCAGGCCGCTAGAGGTGGAGGCCAGCCAGCAGGAGGCCATCCCAGAGATATAGTTCAGAGTGGTGGGGCCCAACCCCGGTGTTATGGTCTTTCAGTCTGAGGATGAGGCTTTACATGCAGTTATCACAGGTACTGTTCTGGTTTGTAGTAGAGATGCTTCAGTTCTATTTGATCTAGGATCTACATACTCATATGTGTCATCTTATTTTACATCGTATCTGGTCGTGCCTAGTAATTCCTTGAGTGCTCCTGTTTATGTATCTACACCGGTGGGTGATTCTATTATGGTAGATTGTGTCCATCGTTCCTATATAGTTGTGATTGGGGGTCTTGAGACTCGAGTAGATTTGTTACTTTTGAACATGGTTGATTTTGATGTCATATTGGGGATGGACTGGTTATCACCTTACCACGCTATCTTGGACTGTCATGCCAAGACTGTGACCTTAGCCTTGCTGGGTTTACCTCGTTTAGAGTGGAGAGGGACTCCTGGTCATTCTACCCGTAGGGTTATCTCATAAATGAAGGCTCGGCGTATGGTCGAGAAGGGTTGTTTGGCCTATTTGGCATATGTTCGTGATTCTAGTGCTGAGGTTCCATCTATGGATTTTGTGCATGTTGTTCGTGAGTTTCCTGAGGTATTTCCTTCAGACCTGCCGGGTATGCCACCCGATAGGAATATTGAATTCTGTATTGATTTGGCTTCGGGCATTCAACCCATTTCTATCCCGACGTATCGTATGGCCCCCTGAGTTGAAAGAATTAAAGGAGCAGTTGCAAGACTTTCTTGATAAAGGCTTTATTAGACCTAGTGTCTCGCCTTCGGGTGTGCCGGTGTTGTTTGTCAACAAGAAGGATGGATTGATGAGGATGTGTATAGATTACCGGCAGTTGAACAAGGTTACAATCAAGAATAAGTATCCATTGCCGAGGATTGATGATTTGTTCGATTAGCTTCAGGGTGCGAAAGTGTTTTTGAAGATTTACATGAGATCTGGCTACCATCAAATGAGGATTAGGGCATCAGATGTCCCTAAGACAGCTTTTCGCTCTCGGTAAGGGCATTATGAGTTCTTTGTGATGTCATTCGGGTTGACAAATGCCCCAACAACTTTCATGGATTTGATGAACCAAGTGTTCAAGCCTTACTTGGATTCGTTCGTGATAGTCTTCATTGATGATATTTTGATTTATTCCCGCTGCCGGGAGAAGCATGAGCAGCATCTGAGAGCTGTTCTTCAGACTTTGAGAGATAGTCTGTTGTATGCTAAGTTTTCGAAGTATGAGTTCTGGTTGAGTTCAGTTGCTTTCTTGGGTCACGTTGTATCAGCAGAGGGTATTCAGGTAGATCCGAAGAAGATAGAGGCAGTCAAGGACTGGCCTAGACCCGCATCAGCTACAGAGATCCGGAGTTTCTTGGGTTTGGCGGGCTATTACTGTCGGTTTGTGGAGGGGTTTTCATCCATAGCATCCCCTATGACCAGGTTGACCCAGAAGGGTGCCCAGTTCAGGTGGTCGGACGAGTGTGAGGCAAGCTTTCAGAAGCTCAAGACAGCTTTGACTACGACGCCGGTGTTGGTATTGCCTTAAGGTTCAGGGCCATATACAGTTTATTATGACGCATCTCGTATTGGACTTGGTGCGGTGTTGATGCAGGATGGCAAAGTCATTGCTTATGCTTCGCGGGACTCCGAAACCAAAATGGAAACTTTTTGGACTCAAATTGAGTTTCTACAGTTTTTAAAAAAAGTTACATTTATACCTAAAACGCAATATTATACTGTGCATTACTTTAACAGAATTTTAGCCGTTAAAGTAAAGCGCAGTATAATACCGCATTTTACTAAAGCGCAGTATTATACTGCGTTTTACACCTTCAATTTAAAATCCCCCTTTCTTCCCCACCCACGACAGAACACTCCCCCTCCTCCATTAAAATAAAGCAGCGGTCTCCCCCCCCCCCCCAATTTTAAAAAAAAATCGAGTGGACCCCACCCGTCACACAAAAAGTGAAGATTGTAGGTCCCGCATACAACCCAAGCCTTCTATTGTTGTGGTTTCCTTGTTTCGGGCTCAAAATTATAAATTTCCGACATTTCTAAAAAAATAAATCGAGGTATTCCGATTTAGTTTATGTCGAAACTCGTATAATAATGCATATTTGATGTCTTGAATGTGTTTCCACGTTGTTTTGTGTTTTGTTTGCGATTAAATTTGTATGTTATTTTTATCCGGATTAAATTATTAGTGTTTAAAAAAAAGTTAAAAGTTGAGAAATAATTTTTCTTGTTAATAAAAATGTTCATAAATTTCTTTTAATGTTTTATATTTAATTTCATGAATGTTATGTTATTAAAATATGTTTGTTTTTTTTTATTTAGTTTAGATTATTTATTTGCTTAAAGAATAGTGCCCTTTTAGCGTAGTAAAATATAGAGCCTTGTAGCGTAGTAAAATATTGAGCCTTTTAGCGTAGTAAAATATAGAGCCTTTTAGTGTAGAATCTCTGTAGTTTAAGTATCTACTAACTATTGATTTAGTTGGCACTGTCTTCCTTACTTGAGTTCATTCTACTTCTCTGTGTTCCAGCTATGTTTGTGTTGATTTATTTGGTTATCTTTCGTTTCCATCCGAGTTTCCTTTTATTATTTTGACTGTTTGTAGATTGATTTATCCCTAATGTTGATATTATTTAGTTACCTTTATCTTGATATTTGTTATCATATCATATTTAATCTTTCTGACCAGTAGGTGTCTTGACTGTTCCTCATCACTACCCCGCCGAGGTTAGTCTTGATACTGTAACAGATGATTCGTAGTCGAATTGGAAGAAGGATTCTAGTTTTGGAAGCTTGAATGGTGAGAATTTGACCGGAATTGGACTTTTGAGTAAACGGCGTCGGAATGAATTTTTGATGATTCCAACAACTTCGTATGGTGATTTTGGACTTAGGCGCACGTCTAGATTCAGATTTGGAGGTCCGTAGGGTAAATTGAGGCATTTCGGCAAAAGTTGGAAAAGTTGAAGTTTGGAAAATGGAGAAGTTTGACCCATAGTTGGCTTTTGTGATATCGGGGTCAGAATGCAATTCCGAGAGTTGGAACAACTCCATTATGTCATTTTGGACTTGTCTGCAAAATTTGGCGTCATTCCTGGTTGATTTGATAGGTTTCGGCATGAGTTCTGGAAGTTGGAAGGTTTGAAAGTTCCTAAGTTCGATTCTTGGTGTGATTCAATTTTTCGGCGTTGTTTGATATGATTTGAGACCTCGAGCTAGTTCGTGTTAGGTTATATGACTCGTTTGTGTGTTTAGACGGGGTCCCGGAGGCCTCGGGTGTGTTTCGGGTGGGCTACGGGCCATTTTCCCTTGTTTTTGAACTGCTGTTTCTGATATCTGATATCCTCCTTCTCGTTCGCGGAGCCCCTTCCGCGTCCGCAAAGTGTCTCTGCTGGTCGCCTCATTTTTCTACTTGACGTTCGCGTAAATTGCCTCACGTTCGCGAAGCTCTATCTCCTCCTTCATCGCGTTCACATCTGTCTATCGCGTTCGCGTAGTTATGCCATCCCACCCTTCGCGTTCGCGTACTATTTCACGCGTTCGCGAAGAGCAGTCCTTGGGCCATCAGACTTTCCTTCTTCGCATTCGCGATGAGTAACCTGGGCAACCTTCAACTTCTTCTTCACGAACGCGATACTCCCTCCACGTTCGCGATGCACAAAAGCCTGTGCGGACATAATATAATTCCAAACCGAGGGTCACACCATTTTCACCATAACTTGACTTGTGGAGCTCGGTTTTGAGCGATTCTTTGAGGGATTTTCACACAAATTGATTGGGTAAGTGTTCTTCACTAAGAATTTATTATATTCCATGAATTTGTCTTCATTTTTATCATATAATTTGTGATTTGGGTTGAGGAAAATGTTAGTTTTTGAAGAAAATTTCTAAAATGAAAAATTATGATTTGAGGGGCCAAATGGTATCGGAATTTAATAAATTTTGTATGGTTGAACTCATATTGGAATGGGCATTCGCTTTTTGTAAAATTTGTCGGGTTCCAAGGTACGGGCCCGGGGGTCGACTTTTGGACCGATTTTTGGATTTTGTTAAAGATTGAGACTTTATGATCCAGAATAGTTTCTTATGTGTTTTATTGGTGTTTTGAAGTTAATTTGGTTAGATTTGAGCCGTCCGGAGGTCTTTTCACCCGAGAAGTGCATTTTTGAGTATCGATGTGTCGTCTTTGAGGTTAGTACCTTGCCTAACCTTGTGTGGGGGACTTCCCTTAGGATTTGAGTCTTCTATGTTGATTGTAGTTCGTGTACGCGAGGAGACGAGTGCCTGCTCGAACTTATTTATGGAAAAATTGGCCTTTTAGGGTTCTTAGGTCTCTATATTCACTGTGTAAGAATGTGTTCTTGACATGATTGATTTTCCTATTTATTGTTTCACCTCTACATGCGTGATTGGAATTAATTGCTTCATGATTCACTCTTATTGCCTAATTGACTCCTAATTGATTTGACCGAAGAATTTCTCCTCACCTATTGTCATGCTATCTTTTCTCAGTTGCTTATCTTATTTGAGAATTTCATCACCCTTTCTGAAATTGTTTAGTCTTAAGTGATGCTAAGATCATCCTCCCTTAATTGAATTTTAGAATATCCTCAAAATTTGTCCAACCTTAAAAGGAGTTTAGATAATTTATATCTTGTTGACTTGCCTTTATTTGGGACTACTTGACTCGTGTTGATTTCCTTGTTATTGACTTGTATATTGTGGGATCGTTGCTACATGTTAGTTTTCCCGTGGTTAATCTGTTCCCCTTATGCCAGGATTCTTTTCTGTTGTTATTCTTTGTGAGCTGGTTCTACCGTTTCCTTGTGATTTATAGTCCTTGAGTTTATTTACATGTCTTACCTTGTATTATTGTCATGCTATGGTTATATGTATTGTGGTGATGTACGAGCTTTCTGTTGTGCTGTAATTACTGTTTCTATTGGTTGTGCTGCGTATTTATTTTGGGACTACGGGACTGCACCCGGGAGATTTTCCTGCACATATATTGATTTTGGCTGTAGTGCGGGATACCAAGAGATCCCCAGCACATATATTGAGGATACCAAGAGATCCTCGGGATACCAAGAGATCCCCAGCACATATATTGAGGATACCAAGAGATCCTCGGAATACCAAGAGATCCCTAGTACATATATTGAGGATACCAAGAGATCCCTAGCACACATATTTACGTTTGGGACTACGGGACGATATCCTGGGAGATCCCCTATTAAAGTCATTGTGTTCTGAGCTTATGTTTTCATTGATTCTATCCCTGTGTAAACATTATAGGTGTTGTCCATTCTATTCCTTTTACTTATTAGTTGGCATGAACTATGTTAGGACACTTGCACAAGCATACACATGGTTAATCACCCTTATCGGATAGGAGACTCCTTGAGATTTCTAAGTATAGACGCACACCCTTGTTATTTGCCTTCCATGTGAGAATGACTCTTTTAGGGGACGTGAGTTGTCAGTATGATCAGGAGGTGTGATGAGGGCACAGGATGCCAAGTGTTAGGGTTCACAAAGTGACTGATATACGAAGGTTATCTATCTGAAAAGATTATATTCGAAAAGCCTTTATTTTGAAAGAACTATTTTTAAAAAGAACACTTATTCGAATGAAGTATATTTCGAAACATTTTCTCTTTTATCCCTTGAAGGGTTTGACTATTTGATTGACGTTTGCTGGTTAAGACTTAAGGTGAAAACTATCGAAGTTGTTGAGTTATGACTTGTCTTTACTGTATTTGTGATTTTGGAATTGGGTTGTATTCTCGCTTACCTTTCCGTGTTTTTTTTCCTTACGGTGTTTTCCTTGAGTACTTGCTGTTTTCCTTGCTTATTTTAATTATTGTATTGTTAGCCGTATCGCGTAGTCTCTATATAAATATCATGTTCTGTATATTAGACCAGTAGGTGTCTTGATTGTTCCTCGTCACTACTCCACCGAGGTTAGTCTTGATACTTACTGGGCACCACTGTGGTGTGTTCATACTACACTTCTACACATTTTTTTGTGCAGATCCAGGTATTGTTCGTTAGTAGCTGTGCGGATTCTTGCCGAGGAGACTCAAGGTAGTCCTGCTGCTGCGTTCGCAGGCTTCGGAGTCACCTTCCTATTTTATATTCACAATGTTGTACTTATTTCCATACGGTTGTGTTCAGAAGTTGTAGCGAAACTCTGTAGAGCTTATGACTTGTACTACCGGGTTTTGGGAAGTTGTTCATTGTATAAAGGATTCATCTCAGAAGAATTCTAGCTGTTATTAGTTATTGTTGTAATTTCGCATTTTAGTAGGCTTACCTAGTCCTTAAGACTAGGTGCCATCACGAAACCCTACGGAGGGAAAATTGGGTCGTGACAGGTTGGTATCAGAGCTCTAGGTTCATAGGTGCTACGAGTCATAAGTGAGTTTAGTAGAGTCTTGCAGATCGGTACGGAGACGTCTGTACTTATCTTCGAGAGGCTACGGAACTATTAGGACAATCTCACTTCTTTCATTCCTATCGTGCGAGCTTATTGATCCTGGAGTTTGAACATTTATCATTCCATTCTCTCACCGACGGTGAGGACACGAGCTGCAGTTATCAACGGTGCTGCTCCCAGAGCAGGTGTCGCTAGAAGTAGAGGCAGAGGCCAACAAGGAGTTTGTGCCGCAGCTAGACCACACTCAGAGCAGCGAGTTTCCATTAGTCAGGTCCCAGGTGTCATGGCGGCACAATTGGTGGTTCCAGTTCAGCCCATGGTCAGGGCAGCAGCATCCGAGGGAGAAGAACTTAGATTTGCAAGGTTCAAGATAATGTGACCCTCCTACATTCAGCGGTTTGGCTTAAGAGAGCACAATGGGTTTCATATAGGAATTCCATAGCATTATCAACACTATGGGTATTGCATAGACGAGTGGGGTTACTTTTACTATGTTCCAACTTGACGGAGCTGCTTATCAGTGGTGGCAGACGTATGAGTTGGGTAATCGACTAATGCAGCTTCACTTACATGAGTTCAATTTTCAGAGATGTTTTGAGAGAGTTTGTACTTCAGTCACTTCGGTTCAGCATGGCTCGAGATTTGGAGTCAGATGTTTCGTTTCAGCAGGTAGTAGGGACCGCTCGCTGGTTAGAGGTCATATGGGACCGAGAGCGAGAGGACAAACGAGATCTGGAGGGAGAGAGCACAGGGAGGCGAGGCCTCGTGAACTGGAGAGATCTGCTGGCCCTTATCCTAGAAGCAGGGTACGACATGGTGGAGGTTCGTGGGTCAGCCAGGTCAGTTTGCGCTTCAGGCTTCGCAGTGATTCAGGTGTTCATGGGTCTCAGAGTGACCGTACCGCACAGTTACCACAGCCACGCAGTAGAGGGGTTGCTTGAGTGTGGAGATACTAGCCATATGGTGAGAGATTTCCCCAGATTTTGGCAGATGTGTCACAACAAGGTATTCATGTGAGTAGAGGGCGCCCAAGAGGGGGAGGCCCGGCCCGTTATTGTGTTTCATATAGTAGGCTTAAGGTCGTTATGCCATATGATGTCATTTAGGTATGATTTTGATTTGTTATAGAGGAGCACCATCCGTAGTTCATTACAGTTCTGCTTATCGAGGTGAATTCCCCTATTTGTTGCTCCACTTATGGGTGCGTTTCATGATTTGCACTCTGTTTATGTGATTACCCTGTTGGGAGGTTCTATGAGTGATAGCCATGCCTATCGTCTGTTTCTAGTCCTTGCTGAGAGTAATGAGACTAGTGGTAAATTCCTGTTGTCCTTTTCGGTAGGCTTGATGTGATTTATGAGTATTTTTGGCTACGAGCTGTGATTTTATTCTCTACCGGTGTGAGAGCCAGTACTTGTTGTAAATTATGACGGAATTGATCTAGTGAGAGTTTCCAGCTGATTTGATGTGTACCCTACTTGAGATTTAGAGTTGAGGGCAGGACCCTCGTTGTTTCATGTGATTTGATGTGTTAAGACCGGGCTGTGTACCACGGTGGGAGTTATATCAGTATGAGATCCTTGTGATTCTTTTATATGCTTTAATTCTTTCTTGTTAGATTGTTTTGTAAATTAGTTTTGATAGAAAAATTTGTGCTTGACGGACTTGTTTGATAGTTCCTTTATGTGTTTCCCTTTCCATATTCAGTCATTTTTTGTTCTGTGCTTCTTGAGTTTTAGCCTGTGGTGTGTGTGCCCGTTAGTATTAGTTGTGAATTGGTGATTCAGGTGTTAGTTGTATGGCTTCCGTGGTTATTGTATCATCATCAGTGTTGTGGAGGTTTGAAATGGGTTCCTATCGAATATGAGGCTTATGGCCGATGTAGGATTTGATTTCGGGTAAGTATTGTGATCAGGAATGATATTATAGGCCTATGTGTGGCGTGTATGTTGTGTGGTTATACTTTGTGGGTGTAGGCATGAGTGGTTGCAGCTAGTTGAAACTGGTACCGGATATGTTGTGTGGTTGTACTCTGTGGGTGTAGGCATGAGTGGTTGCACCTAGTTGAAACTGGTATCGGATAGGGACTTAAAAATCGGATCTCTTGGAAATGAAGGGGAGATGGGGATTTTGGCTCTAAGGCTTATTGGCATAACTAGAAAGGCTAAATTTCAGTTGAGATGGTGTAGTCAGATTTATATGGATTGGAGTGACGTGGGATCACCCGCGAGTGTATGCTGGAAGTGTGCATTCAATGATTTGAGAACTTCGAGGCGAATCTTGGCACGTTCGAGGACGAATGTTGGTTTTAAGAGGGGGGAGAATGTAACGACCTGGCCGGTCGTTTTGAGAATTTAAGCTCCGTACAGCGGCGTAAGGTCTGGAACAGCTTCACATTATGTGTATGACTTGCGTGCATGGTTGAATTCAGTTAATGAATGATTCGAAGTCGAATTGGAAGAAGGATTCTAGTTTTGGAAGCTTGAACGGTGAGAATTTGACCGGAATTGTACTTTTGAGTAAACGGCCCCAGAATGAATTTTTGATGATTCCAGCAGCTTCGTATGGTGATTTTGGACTTAGGCACGCATCCGAATTCAGATTTGGCGGTCTGTAGGGTAAATTGAGGCATTTCGGCAAAAGTTGGAAAAGTTGAAGTTTAGAAAATGGAGAAGTTTGACCCATAGTTGACTTTTGTAATATCCGGGTCCGAATGCGATTCCGAGAGTTGGAACAGATCCGTTATGTCATTTTGAACTTGTCTGCAAAATTTGGCATCATTCCGGGTTGATTTGATAGGTTTCGGCACGAGTTTAGGAAGTTGGAAGGTTTGAAAGTTCCTAAGATCGATTCTAAGTGTGATTCGATGTTTCGGTGTTGTTTGATGTAATTTGAGACCTCGAGCGAGTTCGTGTTAGGTTATATGACTTGTTTGTGTGTTTAGACAGGGTCTTGGGGGCCTCGGGTGTGTTTCGGGTGGGCTACGGGCCATTTTCCCTTATTTTAGAACTGTTGTTTCTGATATGATATCCTCCTTCGCATTCGCGGATCCCCTTCCGCATTCGCAAAGTGTCTCTGCTGGTCGACTTATTTTCCTACTTCACGTTCGCGTAAAACGCCTCGCGTTCGCGAAGCTCTGTCTTTTCCTTCTTCGCGTTCACAACTGTCTATCGCGTTCGCGTAGTTATGCCATCCCACCCTTCGCGTTCGCGTACGATTTCACGCGTTCGTGAAGAGCAGTCCTTGGGCCATCAGACTTTCCTTCTTCGCATTCACGGACGCACTGTCGCGTTCGCAATGAGTAACCTGGGCAACCTTCAATTGCTTCTTCGCGAACGCGATACTCCCACCGCGTTCGCGATGCACAAAAGCCTGGGCGGACAGAATATAATTCCAAATCGAGGGTTACACCATTTTCACCCTAACTTGACTTGTTGTAAGGCCCCAAAAATTTCGCTAAGTAATTTAAGATTTTGTGGTGTCACATAGGCTTATTATAATCTTTTTATGTGTTATTAACATGGTGTACATCTATTGGATTTGGTAAATATGTGTATAAGTCTTACGGTAAGTAATTTGGGATCCAAGGAAAGGCCTAAGTCAAAGAAAAATTGGAAAAGTCCATAATAGGATAAAAGTCCCAACGATCTTGCACTAGTCCCTATTTTGAACGAGCATATCTAAATATCTATAAGGTTCTAGGTGATGGATAACCTATCAAATGAAAGGTCTTCGAGTCTAGTTTCCAACTATTCAAACCGTTCGTCATTTGGACCTTCCTACAAAAAGTTATGATCAAATTACCAAAAGCTGGAAAAATACGATTTTGCGTGAAATCTGCGATCGCAGATTTAACTCTGCGGACCGCATAACCATTCTGCGATCGCAGAATGGTCGCAGATTGAGACAGAACAACCCAGTTTTGGGCAACGAGTTCTGCGACGAATCTGCGGCCCGCATACCCATTCTGCGGTGGATTCTGCTATAGCAGACTTGACATCGGAGGGTTAATTTTCTAATTTTTATAACCCGACCCCATTTTAATATATAGCCTTTAGAGTTTATTTTCGGGTCATTTTCTACTGATTTTAGAGAGAGGTGAGAGCATTTTAGAGAGAGAAGGAGTAACCCAACATTTAAATCATCCAAACTTGCATCAATCTTCAAGAATCAAAGATCCCAATCACAAGTTCTTTATCCAAGAGGTAAGATCCTATACCCTAGGTTTTAACTTCGAGTTTGGATTATAAGATGGGTTATTAAGGTATGATTCTTGGGTGTATTAATATTGTGTATACATGCATGTTCAACTTAGGTTTATGGGAAGATTGTTTAACATAAATAAGTAAAGATTTGGTTGGGGAATGAAGGAAAACCTTGAAAAAGAGATTTGAGATTAAGATGCTCAACTAGTATTTGATAAAATGCTCAAATTAGCTGAAACCATGAATACCTTTCTAATTTGTGTTCAATTTTGTTATGTTTCAAACTAGATTGGAATTGCTAGAATTTCCAGAACGTTGTAGTAACTTAAGGAAAGCTTAAACGAGGTATGTATGGCTAACTTTAACTCTTGTAGGATCCCCTTTGTTGTGACGAGCATACGGTATGTGTACCTTGTATGTGAATATGTGAATTGATTGCCTTAGTTGATTTCCATACCACCAAGTTATATGTGATTGTGAGAAGTGATTTGATGTGCCTATCTTGTTATGTGCAAAGTTTGTAAAAGCTTGAGGATGTCGACATGGAAGTATATGTTTACTTATGTGAACTCTTTGTGAATTCTTGTGATTTATGTGCCTTGAATGTTGTTGGTTAAGTCTTACGATATGATGGTGCAAGTAAATGGAAACAAACCAAATGTGGGTGTGTGATTGTGAAAGTGTTATGTGGTAAGAACTGAGAAACAAATGATGGAAGGAAATCGTAAATGAACTTGGAACAACTGTGGTAATAACATATTTGGCTTGTTGTGGGTAATTATTGTGGTGACTTAAATTGCATATGAGTTGTTGAATATGATGAAGTGGTATTTATGGCTACGGAAATTCTTGTGAATTGTTGTGGTTGTTCTTGAGGATTGTTGTTGTTATTCTTTGTAAATTGTTGTTGTTGTTCCTTGAGGGTCATTGTTGTTGTTTCTTGAGGATTGTTGTCGTTATTCTTTGTGAATTGTTGTTATTGTTGTGTTGTTTGTGAATTGCGATTGTTCGGTGGGATCGGGTTGCGTGCCGCAACACGAAGAAATAAGATGTGGGTTGTGGTGATAAGGGTGGTCGAGGTAATAAGGGTGGCCGAGGTAATAAGGTTGGAAAGTGATCGAAATCGCTATTAAATTAACTATGAACAAATTGTGAAATTATTGATGTGGAAATGTGGAAGGGGAAACAGGAGAGATTGTAAACTTGTTGAATTGCTCTTTCTTTGTGGATTTGATTGTTATTTCCATTACAATTACATGCTTGTTTATGAAGGAGAGATTGTAAAACTTGTTTGGCTTTGATTGTTTCTTTCACGTGCATTTGATCGTTGATTCTATTGATGTATGTTACTTGTGTGTGTTATTTGATTTTACTTGGGGTGAAGTTTGTTTATACATACCAGTACAATTCAAATGTACTGACGTCCCTTTTGCCGGGGGCGCTACATTCGTGTTATGATTGTAGGTGGTTCTATAGTAGGTACTCCAGTCCACCGACAGTAGCACCTCCTCCACTTTCCATCAGCTGTATTGGTGAGCCCCTTTCCTCTCGGGGCCCTACGTGGCTCATGCCGCCTTTCCTCCGCAGTTTATATTTGTATTTGTGTAAGCTATAGCCGGAGCCTTGTTGCCGGCATTTCCATATTATTCTTCAATTGTATTTAGAGGCTCCGTAGGCAGGTTGTGGGTAGTGTCGGGCATGGGAATTGAAAATAGAAGTATTGATGTTTGGCAATGATGTATAAAACTTGTAATACCTTTACTATGGCGAATGAAGTTTCTAATGGAAAATGAAATGGAAATCGTGAATGATATGCTTATAGAACTTGATTAATGGAGTCCATCTCCAATTTATTCATGAGTTGGTTTGGGTTAGAATGAGATCTAACCGGCTTGCTCGGTCGGGTTTACTTGGTTGAGCGCCGGTCGCGCTCCTCGGATTTTGGGGCGTGACAAACTTGGTATCAGAGCCTAAGGTTTTAAAGTGTCCTAGGATGTCTCGGATCCGTGTCTAGTAGAGTCCTTCTTATCGGTGTGTTGTCGACCACATCTATAAGTTGGAGGCTATTCAGACATTTAGGAATTTCACCCTTCTTTGATACTCAAATCGTGCAATAGAGCTCAAGTTAGGGAGTTGATTTCCTCTCTAACTCTTATTCTCAATATTGGTACTTTTGATACCATACTCCGCGAATTTGAAGCATGTAAGGAGGGATTGATCCCACCATTGAGTCCAAGTGGATTACCCAAGGACTTGTTAGAAGAATGTGTTGAGACATGGAGGGATTGGTAGAACTTGTTATTAAGGGGAATACCCTTGTTCCTACTAATGTCACTGCACCACCAGATCATGTAGTATATCATCAGTATGTAGGGCTAAAACCCCGTCTTTTAGAAATTGAGCCTCCATGGTGCCCGCGTAAATGTTATAAGTTGAAAATATAAGTGATGCAGTACTTGTTTTATTATGTTAAGCAAATCATTGTTGTAAAAATGTATGTGGTAGGTACTTCTTCATGTGTTTAATATGTTATTCTTATTAAATGAGGATATATGAAGAATGTGAACTATATGCTAAAGTGCTAGACTTCAGGTCAAGTTTAAATTGAGATTTGATGCCAAATTGTGTGAGAAAAGAAAACTCATTATGGTTAATTCCTCCAAAATGTCCTTACGTGTACCAAAGGTATTTGATTGATTGTGTCTGGTTCTTGGTAATGTATAAAGATATTTGGAAGTGAAGTAAGTGACTGTGTAAATATGGTAAAACTGAATGTTGGATTCTTGTTGTTGTTGATACTTTTCATGAATTGGTGTTGTGACCCGATGTTGTGAAAGATGCATTCCAATATGATCAATGTGCTATTATTGACAACTTAAAAAAAAACGGTGCAAGGAATATGAATCATGTATTGAAATGCTAAGACCTTAAATTGAAATTGGAGATGCATATATTATGTCAAACTATGTGAAATCATCTGTGTATAGAGATGTTGAAATAAGTCAAATGACTTTGAGAAATAGAGTATGGCCAATGTGTCGGGAACTCGAATTGTAATTGTACCTGGTGATGCTTATGACATGAGGGAATATGAAACAGATTATGATATTGATGTGAAATATGCGGAAGTGATGTGAAATGCGGGAAATAAGAGATTGTGTTATGAAATGCGGCCTAGTGCCAAGTATGATGTGATAATTATGGCCCCAAGTGCCGATGGACTAATATACGTGAAAATGGCATGATTCTTTTATTTGATAATATGGTGATCATTTAAAGTGTTTGATTTGTACTTGTGATTTCCTTGTTATTGTATGAAACGCATAGGTGTGTAATTTGATATGTGAGCCCTATGGAAGGGCCATAAATGTAGCCTAGAGGTATGAAAATTATGTGAAAGCTATGTGATCCTTTTTTATTTGGTAATGTGGTGATTGTTTAAAGATTTTGTTAAACCCTTATGATTTCCTTGTCTTTGCATAGATATGTTCTTAGAAAGAATCTAAATCACAAAACATTTCATGCACATGCTCTTTGAGTTAGACGTATTATTCACAAAGTCTCTCTATCACAGTTCTCTTACTTTCTCGAGTCACTCCTTTTTTGTTTCTCTCACCGATGTATATGCCTTCTATGGTTTGAACAGTCACTCTACTCTCTTGCGAGTATCATCATGAAACCTTCTCACTGTCTAGTAACATACATGCATATCTCAGTGCCTATCATATGAGTGCATATCAATCGAAATGGTCACCGTGTGCATAAAGTCTCTCTGGAAAAAAAAATTGAGATCCTCACATCCCCATCACAGATATCTTGTGTCGCCATGGTTTTCGTGTCCACTTGGGACATCTCGTAGTAAGTAGCTCACTCTATCCTAGTATTGTGGTTGCTCGTGGCATGGTCATATATTGCAGTGGGGAGTTAATATAGTAGAAGTGTGTCCAGCTTATAACAAATGATTATTTTGTCTTTATGTCTCCACGATGTGTTAATTGTATTCCTTATTTAGTGAATTCATTGTGCTAGTTCCCAACACTTGTGCGACAACCATGAAAGAACATGACCTTCTATGTGTCATTGTGACACTTCCTTTTTCAAGTCAAAACCTATGGAGAGCTCATCATGAACATCTGCAAACCTTCTATGATTATTGTGCACTGTCTCATTTAGTTTGGTTGTCTTTACACCCTCAACTTCTAGAATCATTGACTATGTCGTTGTCATGTACGGGGAGTTTTGCTACCCTTGGTATCTCACCTCCTCGGCTGGACAGGGGTATTATTTGCCTTCTCCCCCGAGCATCGTGTTAACTATTAGAACCATCTAACCAATTCATGATTTTGTCCCAATGTCAAGATGTTCTAGCTATGGGGTTTCACTCGTGAAAGGTTGAGATTAGATGACTTTCAATTTTTGCACATATCATGAGCATATCGATTTGAAAGACAAGTTTGGTCGTATCTTTAGTTCCCTCGTATATGATCAATTATCAGGGAGGGTTAAGCTGTCTGAAATATGATAATCTCATTAGCGTTCAACTTCTTTTCGTCCTCACGGGCTTGTGGCATAGATTCCGTGTGTCAAGTAGTGTTAAGAGTGTAATTCAACTGCATGTATTTTGAAACCCGTATCACATTCAAGGTGCCAAAGTATTCTTATTCTTGATCAACGGATTTTCCCTACACTCTAGAAAACGAGTGGTTCACGTACTTGAGTATTTCTCCTTAATGGTTCCTATTGCCAATGTACGAGTTACCCCTATGACTTATTTGTCTAATAATTGATTTCCTTACAATAATTAACCACATCAGTATTGTTAGTAGTAACCTTCTGTGTCTTTTAGCATATAGCCTCATGAAATGATCTGCTCAGCACATTAATGGATTCCTGAATAACTCCAGCCTGATCTTGAACTTTGTTCTTCCTCACTGTATTAGATCCATTGGGTATTGTAAGTTCAGACAAGTCAAAGATGAAGCTTCACAGTGTGATCACATATATATTGGATAGGTAATTTTATGGTCAGTTTATGAAAGCACACCTTAGAGTAATTATTNCCGATGATCTATAAAGACCTCACAAGACACGTCGTAGAGATAATGACTCCAAATCTTTAATGCATGGACAATGGTTTCCAACTCTAGATCATAAGGGGTGAGAATGTAAGGCCCAAAGTTTTTGCTAAGTATTTTAAGATTTCGTGGTAGTCACATTAGGCTTATTATAATATTTTTATGTGCTATTAACATGGTGTACATCCATTGGATTTGGTAAATATGTGTATAAGTCTTACGGTAAGTAATTTGGGATCCAAGGAAAGGCCTAAGTCTAAGAAAAATTGGAAAAGTCCATAATAGGCTAAAATTCCCAACGATCTTGCACTAGTCCCTACTTTGAACGAGCATATCTAAATATCTATAAGGTTCTAGGTGATGGATAACCTATCAAATGAAAGGTATTCGAGTCTAGTTTCTAATGCTTCAAACCGTTCATCATTTGAACCTTCCTACACAAAGTTATGATCAAATTACCAAATGCGATTCTGCGTGAAATCTGCAATCGCAGATTTTACTCTGCGGACCGCATAACCATTCTGCGATCGCAGAATGGTCGCAGATTGAGACAGAACAGCCCAGTTTTGGGCAACGAGTTCTGTGACGAATCTGCGGCCCGCATACCCATTCTACGGTGGATTCTGCTATAGCACACTTGACATCGGAGGGTTAATTTTTTAATTTTTATAACCCGACCCCATTTTAATATATAGGCTTTAGAGTTCATTTTGGAGTCATTTTCTACTGATTTTAAAGAGAGGTGAGAGCATTTTAGAGAGAGAAGGAGGAACCCAACATTTAAATCATCCAAACTTGCATCAATCTTCAAGAATCAAAGATCTCAATCACAAGTTCTTCATCTAAGAGGTAAGATTCTATACCCTAGGTTTTAACTTCGAGTTTGGAGTATAAGATGGGTTATTAAGGTATGATTCTTGGGTGTATTAATATTGTGTATACATGCATGTTCAACTTAGGTTTATGGGAAGATTGTTTAACATAAATAAGTAAAGATTTGGTTGGGGAATGAAGGAAAACCTTGAAAAAGAGATTTGAGATTAAGATGCTCAACTAGTATTTGATAAAATGCTCAAATGAGCTGAAACCATGAATACCTTTCTAATTTGTGTTCAATTTTGTTATGTTTCAAACTAGATTGGAATTGCTAGAATTTCCGGAATGTTGTAGTAACTTAAGGAAAGCTTAAACGAGGTATGTATGGCTAACTTTAACTCTTGTAGGATCCCCCTTGTTGTGACGAGCATACGGTATGTGTACCTTGTATGAGAATATGTGAATTGATTGCCTTAGTTGATTTCCATATCACCAAGTTATATGTGATTGTGAGAAGTGATTTGATGTGCCTATCTTGTTATGTGCAAAGTTTGTAAAAGCTTGAGGATGTCGACATGGAAGTATGTGTTTACTTATGTGAACTATTTGTGAATTCTTGTGATTTATGTGCCTTGAATGTTGTTGGTTAAGTCTTACGATATGATGGTGCAAGTAAATGGAAACAAACCAAATGTGGGTGTGTGATTGTGAAAGTGCTATGTGGTAAGAACTGAGAAACAAATGATAGAAGGAAATCGTAAATGATGCACTTGGAAAAACTATGGTAATAACATATTTGGCTTGTTGTGGGTAATTATTGTGGTGACTTAAATTGCATATGAGTTGTTGAATATGATGAAGTGGTATTTATGGCTACGGAAATTCTTGTGAATTGTTGTGGTTGTTCTTGAGGATTTTTGTTGTTATTCTTTGTAAATTGTTGTTGTTGTTCCTTGAGGGTGATTGTTGTTGTTTCTTGAGGATGGTTGTCGTTATTCTTTGTGAATTGTTGTTGTTGTCGTGTTGTTTGTGAATTGTGATTGTTCGGTGGGATCGGGTTGCACGCCACAACACGAAGAAATAAGGTGTGGGTTGTGGTGATAAGGGTGGCCGAGGTAATAAGGGTGGTCGAGGTAATAAGGTTGGAAAGCGATCGAAATCGCTATTGAAATGAACTATGAACAAATTGTGAAATTATTGATGTGGAAATGTGGAAGGGGAAACAGGAGAGATTGTAAACTTGTTGAATTGCTCTTTCTTTGTGGATTTGATTGTTATTTCCATTACAATTACATGCTTGTTTATGAAGGAGAGATTGTAAAACTTGTTTGGCTTTGATTGTTTCTTTCACGTGCATTTGATCGTTGATTCTATTGATGTCTGTTACTTGTGTGTGTTATTTGATTTTACTTGGGGTGAGGTTTGTTTATACATACCAGTACAATTCAAATGTACTGACGTCCCTTTTGCCGGGGGTGCTACATTCGTGTTATGATTGTAGGTGGTTCTATAGCAGGTACTCCAGTCCACCGACAGTAGCACCGCCTCCACTTTCCATCAGCTGTATTGGTGAGCCCCTTTCCTCTCGGGGCCCTACGTGGCTCATGCCGCCTTTCCTCCGGAGTTTATATTGGTATTTGTGTAAGGTATAGCCGGAGCCTTATTGCCGGCATTTCCATATTATTCTTCAATTGTATTTAGAGGCTCCGTAGACAGGTTGTGGGTAGTGTCGGGCATAGGAATATAAAATAGAAGTATTGATGTTTGGCAATGATGTATGAAACTTGTAATACCTTTACTATGGCGAATTAAGTTGCTAATGGAAAATAAAATGGAAATCCTGAATGATATGTTTATAGAACTTGATTAATGGAGTCCATCTCCAATTTATTCATGAGTTAACTTGGGTAGAATGAGATCTAACAGGCTTGCTCGGTCGGGTTTACTCGGTTGAGCGCCGGTCGCGCTCCTCGGATTTTGGGGCGTGACAAACTTGGTATCAGAGCCTAAGGTTTTAAAGTGTCCTAGGATGTTTCGGAGCCGTGTCTAGTAGAGTCCTTCTTATCGGTGTGTTGTCGACCACATCTATAAGTTGGAGGCTATTCAGACATTTAGGAATTCACCCTTCTTTGATACTCAAATCGTGCAATAGAGCTCAAGTTAGGGAGCTGATTTCCTCTCTAAGTCTTATTCTCAAGATTGGTACTTCTGATACCATACTCCGCGAATTTGAAGTATGTAAGGAGGGATTGATCCCACCATTGAGTCCAAGTGGATTACCCAAGGACTTGTTAGAAGAATGTGTTGAGCCATGGAGGGATTGGTAGAACTTGTTGTTAAGGGGAATACCCTTGTTCCTACTAATGTCACTGCACCACCAGATCAAGTAGTATATCATCAGTATGTAGGGCTAAAACCCCGTCTTTTAGAAATTGAGCCTCCATGGTGCCCGCGTAATTGTTATAAGTTCAAAATATAAGTGATGCAGTACTCGTTTTATTATGTTAAGCGAATTATTGTTGTAAAAATGTATGTGGTAGGTACTTCTTCATGTGTTTAATATGTTATTCTTATTAAATGAGGATATATGAAGAATGTGAACTATGTGCTAAAGTGCTAGACTTCAGGTCAAGTTTAAATTGAGATTTGATGCCAAATTGTGTGAGAAAAGAAAACTCATTATGGTTAATTCCTCCAAAATGTCCTTAGGTGTACCAAAGGTATTTGATTGATTTTGTCTGGTTCTTGGTAATGTATAAAGATATTTGGAAGTGAAGTAAGTGACTGTGTAAATATGGTAAAACTGAATGTTGGATTCTTGCTGTTGTTGATACTTTACATGAATTGGTGTTGTGACCCGATGTTGTGAAAGATGCATTCCAATATGATCAATGTGCTATTATTGACAACTTAAAAAAAAAACGGTGCAAGGAATATGAATCATGTATTGAAATGCTAAGACCTTAAATTGAAATTGGAGATGCATATATTATGTCAAACTATGTGAAATTCTCTGTGTATAGAGATGTTGAAATAAGTCAAATGACTTTGAGAAATAGAGTATGGCCAATGTGTCGANTTAAGATGCTCAACTAGTATTTGATAAAATGCTCAAATGAGCTGAAACCATGAATACCTTTCTAATTTGTGTTCAATTTTGTTATGTTTCAAACTAGATTTGAATTGCTAGAATTTCCGGAACGTTGTAGTAACTTAAGGAAAGCTTAAAAGAGGTATGTATGGCTAACTTTAACTCTTGTAGGATCCCCCTTGTTGTGACGAGCATACGGTATGTGTACCTTGTTTGAGAATATGTGAATTGATTGCCTTAGTTGATTTCCATACCACCAAGTTATATGTGATTGTGAGAAGTGATTGATGTGCCTATCTTGTTATGTGCAAAGTTTGTAAAATCTTGAGGATGTCGACATGGAAGTATGTGTTTACTTATGTGAACTATTTGTGAATTCTTGTGATTTATGTGCCTTGAATGTTGTTGGTTATGTCTTACGATATGATGGTGCAAGTAAATGGAAACAAACCAAATGTGGGTGTGTGATTGTGAAAGTGTTATGTGGTAAGAACTGAGAAACAAATGATGGAAGGAAATCGTAAATGATGCACTTGGAACAACTGTGGTAATAACATATTTGGCTTGTTGTGGGTAATTATTGTGGTGACGTAAATTGCATATGAATTGTTGAATATGATGAAGTGGTATTTATGGCTACGGAAATTCTTGTGAATTGTTGTTGTTGTTCTTGAGGATTGTTGTTGTTATTCTTTGTAAATTGTTGTTGTTGTTGTTCCTTGAGGGTCATTGTTGTTGTTTCTTGAGGATTGTTGTCGTTATTCTTTGTGAATTGTTGTTGTTGTTGTGTTGTTTGTGAATTGTGATTGTTCGGTGGGATCGGGTTGCGCGCCGCAACATGAAGAAATAAGGTGTGGGTTGTGGTGATAAGGGTGGCCGAGGTAATAAGGGTGGCCGAGGTAATAAGGTTGGAAAGCGATCGAAATCGCTATTGAAATGAACTATGAACAAATTGTGAAATTATTGATGTGGAAATGTGGAAGGGGAAACAGGAGAGATTGTAAACTTGTTGAATTGCTCTTTCTTTGTGGATTTGATTGTTATTTCCGTTACAATTACATGCTTGTTTATGAAGGAGAGATTGTAAAACTTGTTTGGCTTTGATTGTTTCTTTCACGTGCAATTGATCGTTGATTCTATTGATGTCTGTTACTTGTGTGTGTTATTTGATTTTACTTGGGGTGAAGTTTGTTTATACATACCAGTACAATTCAAATATACCGACGTCCCTTTTGCCGGGGGCGCTACATTCGTGTTATGATTGTAGGTGGTTCTATAGCAGGTATTCCAGTCCACCGACAGTAGCACCTCCTCCACTTTCCATCAGCTGTATTGGTGAGCCCCTTTCCTCTCGGGGCCCTACGTGGCTCATGCCGCCTTTCCTATGGAGTTTATATTGGTATTTGTGTAAGGTATAGCCGGAGCCTTGTTGCCAGCATTTTCATATTATTCTTCAATTATATTTAGAGGCTCCGTAGACAGGTTGTAGGTAGTGTCGGGCATGGGAATTTAAAATAGAAGTATTGATGTTTGGCAATGATGTATAAAACTTGTAATACCTTTACTATAGCAAATGAAGTTGCTAATGGAAAATGAAATGGAGATCGTGAATGATATGTTTATAGAACTTGATTAATGGAGTCCATTTCCAATTTATTCATGAGTTAGTTTGGGTAGAATGAGATCTAACAGGCTTGCTCGGTCGGGTTTACTCGGTTGAGCGCCGGTCGCGCTCCTCGGATTTTGGGGCGTGACATTCTTCTCATGGGGCTTCAACTGGCGCGAAGCATAAGCATTCACACTATCCTCCTTCATCAATATACACCCAATACCAATCCAAGAAGCATCACAATAAACCGTATATGAACCTAATGCTGAAGGCAACACTAGAACTAGAGTTGTGGTCAAGGCAGTCTTGACCACCTAAATGGGGCACCCTTCTAGGTCAATCTGGCCAAAGGTGCAGCATTGGACGAGAAACCCCCCCCCCCCCCCCCACAAAACGGCGATAATTTCTAACCAAACCAAGAAAACTCCGAATCTCAATAGCTGAAGATGGTCTGGGCCAAGTCTGAACTTCCTCAATCTTCTTCAGATCCACCTTAATCCCCTCACTAGACACCACATTCCCCAAGAACGCCACAGAATCAAGCCAAAACTCACACTTGGAGAATTTAGCATATAACTTCTTCTCCCTGAATGTCTGGAGTACAATCCTTAGATGCTATTCATGATCCTCCTAGTTGCATGAGTAAACCAATATATCATCAATGAATACTATGACAAAAGAATCAAGATATGGCTGGAATACACTATTTATCATGTGCATGAAGGTTGTCAGGAGGTTGGTCAGCCCAAAAGACATCACAAGAAACTCGTATTGACCATAGGGGGTCCTGAATGCAGTCTTCAGAATATCAGAATCTTGAACCTTCAACTGGTAATACTCGGACCTCAAATCAATCTTAGAGAACACTCTAGCACCCTGAAACTAGTCAAATAAGTCATCAATGCGCAGTAGTGGGTATTTGTTATTAATTATTTGTTCAACTTCCTGTAGTCAATGCACATCCGCATAGTACCATCATTCTTCTTCAAAAATAGAACCAGTGCATCCCAAGGAAACATACTAGTCCTGATGAATCCCATGTCAAGTAGCTCCTGAAGCTGATCTTTCTATTCTTTCAACTCTGCTGGTGCCATACGATATGAAGGAATAGAGATGGGCTGAGTGCCCAGCACTAGGTCAATACCAAAATCAATGTCCTTATCGGGTGGCATGCCGGGCAGGTCTGCAGAACACATTCGGAAAGTCTCTCACTATCGGAACTGACTCAATGGCATTAGCATCAGTACTAACATCCCTCACAAAGGCCAAATATGCCAGACATACCTTCCCAACCACCTGTTAGGCCTTCAAACATAAAATCACTCTATTGGGAACATAGTCCAGGGAACCACTCCACCAACCCTAGGAAACTCTAGCATCGCCAACGTCACGATCTTAGCGTGACAATCCAGAATATTGTGACATGGTGGCAATCAATCCATGCCTAAAATCACATCAAAATCAACCATGCTAAGCAGTATAAGATTAACTTTTGTCTCTAATGCCCCAATAGTCACTACATACGACTGGTTCAAAAGGTCCACAATAATAGAATCACCTACTGGTGTAGATACATGAACATGCATAACTAAAGAATCACGGGGCATATCCAAGCAACGAGCAAAGTATGATGACACATATGGATAAGTGTAACCAGGATCAAATAATACCGAAGCATCCCTATGGAATACTGAAACAATACCTGTGATCACGGAATAACTGCCTCTTGTCTTGCTGGAAATGTGCAGCGGCGGGACTAACCCCCACCTGACCCCACCCCGAGATGGCTGTGCGGATGGTGTAGCTGTTGATGCTGGGATCATAGGTTGAGAACTCTATTGTGGGACCCTACTTAATAGTCTGGGCAATCTCTCTTGAGATGACTCAAGTCTCTACACTCATAGCAACCCCTCCTGACATGATGCTGACCCTGATTGCCCGAAGAGTTATCGGTGGAAACCTGAGCAGATGGGGAATAGTAAGAACTATGTGCCGACAATACACTGAATGATGACTGAGCCGGGTGGGCACTGTTGGAACTGTGGCTAATTGAAGAGCCATCCTCTAAAATAATAGGACTGGCCTCCAGATGAGGCACTACTGAAACCACCTGAAATATGAGGCCTTTTGGCCTCCCGCTCCTCATGCTCTTACCTACGAACTAGCTCTAAGCATTTAGCAATATCGACCGCCTCATCAAACCTCGCACCCGTCGCAACCTAACGAGCCATAATGAAGTGTAAGCCATAGTTGAGGCCATCAATGAATCTCCTAAACTTCTCCCTCTCAGTGTGAACCAACCATACCGTGTGACGAGCCAACTCTGAAAACCTTATCTCATACTAAGTCACTATCATGCCTTTCTGGCATAGCTACTCGAACTACTTATGCAATTCCTCTCTACGGGTCTGCGGGACAAACTTCTCTAAGAAGAGAATTGAGAACTCATGCCATGTAAGCAGTGTTGCATCAGTTAGCCTGCTCAACTCATAAGCCTGCTGCCATCGGTAGGCTGCCCCGGTCAGCTAAAAAGTAGTGAATGAAACCCCAATGGTGTCCAAAATGCCCACTGTGTGAAGAATCTACAGACACCAGACTATGAAATCCTGGGCATCCTCTAACTATGCTCCATTGAAGTCTAGAGGCTTAAGCCTCCCAAACTGCTCCAGTCTCTTCTGCTCCTCATCACTCATATGTGGAACAATCTCGGCCTGAGCTGCAGCGATTGGCTGAACTGGTAATACACCCAGTTTCAAGAGTCCCTGAGCTAGCTGCTCTGAAGTGTGGGCGATAGGAGTTTAGGCATCTCCCCTGGCCTGTGAAGTGGCTGGTGCAACTGGAATGGAGACTTCCTGAGCCACACTCATTCACGCAGTCAAAATCTGGGCTAAGGTCTCCTAAAGGCTAGGAATCACAATGGGCACTCTTGTTGCCTGAGATGGTCCCACTAGCTCCAACATATCTGGTCCCTGCTCCACAAGTGCTGCTCTAGCTGTAGTACATGCCACACCTCGGCCTCTACCGCGACATCGGCCTCTCGCAACCCTAACTGGTGGTATTGGTGGCCCTCCGCCTGATCTGGTCGCATGTGTCCTCACCATCTGTAAGAGAATAGAAGAGTAAGATTCAAATTCCAGAAATAGTAAATCCACATGACAAGAATACAAGAAAGTGAAGCTTCCTAACAGTTCGTTAGCCTCTCGAAGATAAGTACAGATGTCTCCATACCGATCAACAAGACTCTACTAAAATTGCTCATGACTCGTAATACTTATGAACCTAGGGCTCTGATACCAACTTATCACGACCCAAAATCCCAACCCATCGTGATGGCGCCTAACACACCGGCTAGGCAAGCCGAAACATAACAATAAAGAACCAGAACAACATAAATTATAGAAATAACATAAGTTTGAAACCTCAATGTAATAAAGTACTGCCAATACAAGGTAAATCACCCAGAAGCTGGTAAATATGGAGACATGAGCTCTAAAACGGAATACATGAAAACTAAATAATAATACTGTCTGAACTGAAGCAATAGTACGTAAGAAAAGACAAGCCAAAACTCTAGCCACAGATGCAGCTCTACCTCGCCTCTCGAAGATAAGTCCAGCAAGCAAATCTACTACTGATAACTGGTCCTCACACCTGAATCTGCACAATTAAGTGCAGAGTGTAGTATGAGTACAACCAACCCAATGTACTCAATAAGTATCGTAACTAACCTCAGCGAGGTAAAATAAGCAAGAACAATAAATGATACTAGCTATAACATGTACAGTTTCATCATTTTTAACAAGTACAGATAACAATGAAATAAATTCATAAAGCACAGGAAGAAGCATCTATGTGTATGTGTACAGTTACTCAAATATTCTGCTCAGTCACTGTTCATCATATAGAGATGATATGTAGTTAAATCAGGTAATTAATCACGGAAATTGCAAGTAAAGATGAAATGAAAAATCCAAACAGAGACTGGCCAAATTCCTCAACCTTTTCATATACGTAACAAACCACTTATCACTTTTCCTCAATATCCGCGTGTACACCATCAAGAGAGAAACATGAGAGGGTGACCCTAGGGGGATGGATCCATATCCACATGCAGGAACGGTCAATTCAACGTGCTACCAGCCCGGCGTGGTCACATGCTCAATATCATAATCCGCCCATGGTCACAAGCATAACAACACAATCCGCCCCACGTAGTCATATGCATAACTACACTATCCGTCCGACATGGTTACAAGCATACCAACACAATTCGCCTGGTGTGGTCACAGGCATAATAACACAATCCTCTCGGTGCGGTTAGAAGAATTCAGTCCAAATCATATCACAAAGAAGCAAATATACAAGAATACAAGTATATGATGAATGAATAACAAATCTCATGCTAATGAACTGGTATAAGTGACATGCTAAAGTGTAGGCATGTGCATAATGTGCTATCATAGCTCAAACTAGCTATATCATCACGGAAATAACAATTATCGAGTTCATTCAGTGATTAAGCTATGTAACCCCAAACATGGCTCAATAGTTCATAACACTTTTAAATCTTAACATCAATTCAGATCATAGCCTAAGCATAACCAGAGCATGGATAAATACGTCGGTGTTAGCACATGGGCTCAAACCCCACACATGTGCGCACCTATAGCACGTAGCTATTGCAAGTAATTTAGGAAACTAGTGCCTTAACTATGTTTAGATAAGATACTTACCTCAAGCAAGCCAAATTACTCCCCTAACAAGCCCTTACCGCGTGCATCGACCTCCGGACGATCTGAATCTAACCAAGCCAACAAAAATCAATAAAAGCCATAGGAATTGATTTCAAATGATAAAGCTAAGATCTTTAACAAAAATCAAAAAGTCAATCCTGGGCTCGCACCTTGGTACCCGTCAAAATTAATAAACACCCATTTGATTACGAGTCCACCCATACCAAAATCATCCATTTCCGACCTCAAAATGACTTTCACACCTCCATTTTTCATTTTTTAAAGTTTCCACAAAATCTCCAATTTTTCACTTTAATTCACTAATTAGATGCTAAAAACAAAGATGGAATCATGAAATAATAACAAACACGTGAACTTCCCAGGACTCCCATTCCTTCTTCGCGAACGCATCCCCTCACCCACGTTCGCGTTGCACAAACAATCAAAGTTTCGCGATCGCATCCTGCACCTCGTGAACGCGTTAAACAACAACCCGCCTACTATAATTGACCCTTCGCATTGCGACCCTCTCCTCGCGAGCGCGGAAGAGGAAACCAGATGCACAGAAATCAACGACTCCTCCAACTCCAAAATGAGTCCGAACTTGATCTGGAACACACTCGAGGCCCCCGGGACCCCATTCAAACATGCCAACAGGTCTTAAAATACGATACGACCATATTAAAAGCCTCAAATCACATAAAAAACATCGAAATCACGAATTGCACCCCAATTCAAGCCTAATGAACTAATGAACTTCCAACTTCTAAAACTAATGCCGAATTATACCAAACCAATTCCAAATGACCTCAAATTTTGCACACAAGTCACAAATGACACAATAGACCTATTACAACTTCCGCAACCAAAATATGATCCTGATATCAATAAATTTAAATTTTGGTCAAACCTCTTAACCTTCGAAACCTTCAACCTTTTACTTTTGCCAATTCAAGCGATTACCTCTAGACCTCTAAATCCATATCCAGACATACGCCTAAGTCCAAAATCACCATACGAAGCTATTGGAACCATCAAAACACCATTTCAGACTCGTCTACACAAATATCAAACTTCGTACTCTTTCAACTTACACCTTCAACCTTGGGGCTAAGTGTCCTAATTCACTTCAAAAATCCCCGAAACCAAACCAACCACCCTAGCAAGTCACATAACCATAAATGAACATAGAATGAGCAATAAATAAGGGAATGGGGATACGATGCATAAAATGAGTGGCCAGGTCATTACACTTCTACTTCATTACTAGGTACAACACCATCAACTCCTGCCTCACCACCGGCCCTACCAGAACAAATAGAAGATGTATAGCGACCCGACCGATCATTTTGTATAATTGCGCCCCATCACCCCTTTTTATGCTTCATACATGTGTGTTTATGATTTTATGACTTGAGGGGTCGATTAGTTTTATTCTGGGAAGCTTAAGTGTTGATTTGGACCCTTTGATTCTTGACTTAGAAGTTAAAACTAGAAATGGTGACCAAACTTTGACTTTTGTGAAAATGATCTCGGACTTGTGTTTTGAGGATCCAATTGCTTTGCATAGTGATTTCGAACTTGGGAGTATGCCCGAAATTGATTTTTGAAGTCTATAGGTCGAGTTGTGTTGATTTACCGAAATTTGCCAATTTTGAGTTAAAAGGTTTGACAGTAGGTTGACTTTTAGCTATCGAGCTCAGAATTTGATTTTGGGACTTGGAATAGGTGCCTTATGGTATTTAGAACTTGTCTGCAAAATTTGATACCTGTTGGAGTTGATTTGATAAGATTCGAACGTTTAGTTGTATTTCTAGAAAGTTTGAACTTTACTTTGAAATTTGTGTTTTAGAGTTCAATTAGTAGTTTTAGATGTTATTTTTGTTTTTTGATCACGTTAGCAAGTTCGTATGGTGTTTTTAGACTTGTGTGGATGGTTGGTTTGGAGCCCCGAGGGCTCGGATGAGTTCCAGACATGTATCGCAATGGTTTTGAACTTAAAATGAACTGTTGGTGTGATGGTGCTCAGTTATCGCAATTGCGAGCACCAGCCTCGCAATAGCGAAGGTGACAGTAAGGGCCAGATGTCGCAAATACGACTTCCCCTTAGCCTCTGCGAAGGCAGCAGGATTTTGGCTATGTTCGCAATTGCGAAACAATTGTTCGCTTTTGCGGTTAGGTCCAACTTCGCAATTGTGAAGCCACTATCGCAAATACGATGAATTCTGAGGCTGTCAGGGTTCGCAAATGCGAGCCCTGTTCCAAAATTGTGAGGGTTCGCAAATGCGACATTTGCAGTTGAAAACGTTCTCTTATTTTTGAATCCTAGACTCGGTATGAGGCGCTTTGGAGAGGGGATTTTCACCTACAAACTTTGGGTAAGTGATTCTAATCTATTTCTAATCTATTTATTATCATATTCCATCAATTTATTTTAGATTTTAACATCAAAATTATGTGAATCAAAGTGAAAATTTGTGAAACTTTGTCAAGATTTTGGAAAACAAGAAATTGCATTTTGAGAGTCGATTTGGACTCGATTTTCGAAACTAATCACATATATGAACTCGTGGGGTCACTGGTAGTCAGAATCTACCATTAGACCCGAGTTTTGACCAGACAAGCCCCAGGTTGATTTTTGTTGACTTTTTCGGAGAAGTGTAAAGATCATAGCTTTTTCTATTGTAATTGATTTCTCTTACATTGTTTGATGATATTAAGTCTATTTTTGTTAGATTTGAGCCGTGTGGAGGCAAATTTTAGGAGAAAGGCTATTTCCGAGTGTCAAATTGGCCTAGTTGAGGTATGTATCTTGCCTAACTTTATGTGGGGGAACTACCCCTTTGGATTGGTATTGATTGACTCATTTGTGCTATGTGAAAGCCGTGTACACAAGGTGACGAATGGGTACATGGGTTGTACGTGGTATTTGATCGGTCTAGGCTATTTATATTCCTTCTGTTCCTTAATTTAATTATCATATCATGTTCTAATTCTCATAGTAAATCTATTCTTACTTGTGTTAATCTATCCTTACATGCCTTAAATGATTACGTTAACACTTGTTCTACATCCTAATTGATAAATTGCACTCATGCCTTAGTTGAACTTGTTGCCTCTTTTATTGTTACATGCTATCCCTTCATTGTTAATTATCATTATTTGAAGTTATTGATCTTGTTATCTCCTTCATTATTTATTATCATTACTTGAAGTTATTGTTCATGTTAACCCTTTCCTTGTTGATTTCCATTATTTGAAGTCATTGTTGTACGTTATCTCTTCCATTATGAGTTATTCTTATTTAATATCGTGTTATACATTATCTCACCATTGATTTAATGCTTTTAAAGTTGTGAAAGCCGTTATCACGTTGAAGGGAAATTATTATTGTTGAAACATCTTTCTTGTTGAGCATTTCACATTCATTATTGTTGTTGATATTCTTGCACCCGTTGTGGCGGAGCTATGGGCTATTATTGTGGAAATATTGATATTGTTGATTGTTGGCAAGTTGTGATATATGAGCACTTGTGGTGTGAGTTGTTATTGTGATGCGATATTGACGCGCGTGCGATGGTATAAAGCTTTGGGTTAATGTGCATGCGGGGGGTACAAGGTGGGACTTATGTGCATGTTGCTCGTAAGGGAACTACGTGAAGCCACGTGGCGTCATAAGGTGGCTAAAGTGCGTGTAGCTATTTTAGGATAACTATTTTCAAAACCTATTTCAAATGTAAGGCTCACGCGACGGTATAAAGAAAGATTGTGATTGAGATTTTGAGTTGTGAACACGAGGCGGTACCTCGGTTGTGATTCTTAATTTATATATATACATGAGGCAGTACCTCGATGGTGATTCTTATTGTACATGAGGCGGTACCTCGTTGTGATTCTCGTTGTTTTGTTCTTCCTTGTTTTCTTTTGTTAATTATTGTCTGTATATGATCATTGTGGTTCTCTTTAATTGATTTCTTTATGTTATTTCCGTGTTTACAATTCCGGTATTAGTTCATGTTGTTAACCATTTCGTATCAGTTATTTCTCTGCTTTCCATTATTTATCCTTGTTACGTTTTCATACTATTTATTTATATCCTAGTAGGCGTCTTGACATAGCCTCATCACTACTCTGCTGAGGCTAGGCTTGATATTATAGGGCACCATTGTGGTGTACTCATACGACGCTTCTGCACATCTTTTTGTACAGATCCAAATAGATCTACCCATGTCGGACACTAGAATTGACTTGAGTAGCTGCTTTTGGATTATACCTGCTCTACGTTCGCAGGCCTCGGAGTCACCTTCCGTATCTTTACTTTTTGTTGTATTTCCTTTCAGACAATGATGTAGTAGATATTCCAGTTTTACTCTATAGAGCTTATGACTCAGTTCCACCTATTTCGGGAAAGTATTTGTTGAGATTCTATTTCAGTAGTTTTATATTAGTTATTCAGCCTTGTTTTAGTATTTTATTAATTATTTCTTTCAAGTTGTTATTAACTATTAGGCTTACCTAGGGATGAGGTGCCATCACGACATCCTACAGAGGAAAATTGGGGTCGTGACAAGTCGGTATCAAAGCTCTAGGTTCATATGTGTTACGAGTCATAAACATGTTTAGTAGAGTCTTGCGGATCGGTACGCAGACGTCTGTACATACCATCGAGAGGCTACAGAACTGTTAGGAAAAACTTCACTTATTTGATTCCTTATCGTGCAAATAGGCTGGCTTCAAAAAAAACTGAATCTTTGTCTTTCTATTCTCTTACAAATGGTGAGGACACGCACCACTGGATCCGACGATCAGACACCTGCGCTCCCTGCTAGATCCGCGAGAGGCCGAGGCAGGACAGAGGTCGAGGAGGGGCACATGGTGCAGCTAGAGCACCTCCCCGAGCAGCGATAGAGGAGCCACCAGTAGCTCCAGTTGGGGGACAGGCACCCGACGCGCCTGTTGCCACCTCTGCACTTCAGGAGACCCTCGCACAGTTTATGACATGTTTGGTACCTAGCTCAGGCGGGGTTGATTCCACTTGCACCAGCCACATCTCAAGATAGGGGAGGAACTCATACTCTCGCGGCCCGTACCTGAGAGCAGTGGGTCCATCTGATGCAGGTTTACTCACATGGACTCCATTTTCAAAGCTATTCTTGAGAAAGTTTGTCCCTCAAACCCTTAGGGATACGTGGCGCGTGGAGTTTGAGCAGCTGCGCCAAGGTACTGTGACAGTGTTAGAGTATGCTGTCTGATTCAGTGACTTGTCCAGACATGCACTTGCCGTGGTTTCTACAGTCAGAGACCAAGTCCGTCGGTTCATCGAGGGGATCAACTATGGTATTAAACTCAGCATGGCCTGAGAGTTGGAGACAGATACCCCATATCAGCAAGTGGTAGAGATCGCATAGAGGTTGGAGGGTATGCGAGGCCGTGAGAGAGATAACAGGGAGGCCAAGAGACCTCGAAGTACTGGAGGATTTAGTGGTGGTCACGCTACACGTACAACCCGTCATGGTAGAGAATATGTGAGTCGTCCAGTTCACTCAGCACTTCCAGCTTCTAGTGGTGCTACGGCTATTCCGAGATCTCAAGTTGCACACTTTGCTCAGCCACTTTCTTGTGCACCTCCTGCATGAGGTGCCTTCAGCGTTCAGTCTAGCTGACCAGGCCCGAGCCAGTCCCAGCAGTCACGGCCACCGAGAGCTTTCTTTGAGTGTGTGATACTCGTCACATGGTTAGAGACTGCCCCAGACTTACGATGGTTGCACCTCCACAGACTACTCAGGCTTCACGAATTCAGTCAAGTCCATAGATTCCTCAGGCCATTGTTGCTGCCCCAGTTTCCACTCCACCCGTATAGCCAGCTAGGAGTGGGGGACGGGCGGGTAAAGGTTTCCCTAGAGGGGAGGCCAGGCCACATCTATGCTTTTCCGTGTAGGATGTAGGCAGTTGCTTCAGATGCAGTCATTACAGGTATGGTTCTAGTTTGCCATAAAGAAGCATCAGTCTTATCTGATCCGGGATCCACTTATTCATAGTGTCATCTTAATTTTCTCCATATTTGATACATCTCATGATTCTTTGAGTGCTCCTGTTTTTGTGTCCAAGCTTGTGGAAGATTCTGTTGTTGTGGACCGTGTGTATCGGTCGTGTTTAATTTTTATTGGTGGTTTCGAGACCAAAGTTGATATATTGTTGCTTAGTATGGTAGACTTTGATGTTATCTTGGGCATGGACTGGTTGCCACCCCATCATGTGCTTTTGTATTGTCACACTAAGACAATGACTTTTCCAATGCCAGGTTCGCCACGGTTAGAGTGGAGGGTGCAATTAGATTATGTTCCTAGCACGGTTGTGTCATTTCTAAAGGCTCAACAAATGGTTGAGAAGGGGTGTGATGCTTATCTAGACTTTGTGACAAATGTCAGTGCCGATACTCCTACCGTTGGGTTAGTTTCGATAGTGAGAGTGTCACACCCCCAACCTAGGTGAGGCATGGTTGGCACCCGATGCCGTACTGGACCGAGCAAACCACTATATAACTCTTGAATGGTAGATGTCACACCTCCTTTTTACCTACACCCGCAAGGGGTAAAGGAGTTTTTCCAATTAAAGGACAATCGGAACGGTATTTAATATTAAGATTTCAGAATCGCCACTTGGGAGATTAAGGGTGTCCCAAGTCACCAGTTGAATCACGACCCGAGGAAGTTATGACTCTGTTATCAGTCCGTGAACTAGAAATCCAAGTAAGGAATTCTGTTAACCCGGGAGAAGGTGTTAGGCATTCCCGGGTTACGTGGTTCTAGCACGGTCGCTTAATTGTCATATTTGATTTTATCTGATTCCAAAACATGTTCTAACTTATGCGCCTTTTATTAGTAAACCGCTTTTATTGTTATTTTTAATAAGAATTGCAACGTCATGAAAATGTGTTTCGAACCGCGTCGCACCAGTGCACCCGTGGTTGTCAACACATTTCGACTCCGTTGGGATTTGGATTTGGGTCACATAAATGTGCACCCGAGTTTAGGAAAGTAATATTATTACAAACGCGCCTAAAGTGAATAACGCGTTATTATCTTTGGGGAAGGCCGTGAAATTCGCTAAACGGCCTATCCCGGAGTCTAAGTATTTTTAACATAAGCATTTATCGAGGGCCCCGCAATTTGTTTGTTTTGTTTAGCGAGGCTCATCTCGTTTTAGTTTAAAGGCCAATCTAAAGAAGAACTATGATTTGCTATTAAG
This sequence comes from Nicotiana attenuata, assembly GCF_001879085.1. Classification (NCBI taxonomy): domain Eukaryota; kingdom Viridiplantae; phylum Streptophyta; class Magnoliopsida; order Solanales; family Solanaceae; genus Nicotiana; species Nicotiana attenuata. The sequence continues at coordinate 67,419 of NW_017672167.1, forward strand.
CACCGTCTCTAAATCCTAGTTAATTAGTTAGCAAGCCCATTATTCTTTGAAAGTATTCCAAAAGAAGCTCAAGCCCCCATTCCCAGTTTAAATAGGTGAGGTGGGATTTTCTGAATGTTGGACTTCACTTAAACAAGTTGTTTAGGGCTTTAGGTCCCAAATGAATCCAAGACACCGGTAGAACCAAACAAGGATCTGGGCTAGGTCTGCGCAGGCCCTCTGTCCAGCGGAATTGAATGGCCTAAGGCGGGCCTGTGTATTTGCAACGCAGTACTGGCGCGACAGGGCCAGCTTAGGCCCAAGTTTGTGAAGCAAATAAAGTAAGTTCAACAAACATTTGACAAATCAAATTCTCGCCCAGCATTTTTAAATCGCAGTATGATAACACACGAATAATATGTACACGTTTAGACATGAGTTACAACTATCATATTTTCAGATCAATACATAAACACTCGCCCTGCTCTGAATTACAATTTTATTGGACTCAATTGTTGACATTAGGGAAGAAGAAGCGACCTAACAGACTAATAACCAAGCAGATAGAACTCCAACAGTGCTTTTAATTTTCTGATTTGCAACTAGCTGGCCACCTACCTAACGCTATTGAACTAGGACTACTGAATTTAAAGCTAATTCGAGCTAATACGATTAGATGTAAAACTCAGCTATCGTACGAAGGAATCAAATTATTTTAACAGTCCTTCTCAGTCCAAAACAGTCCAGTTATACAAAGCTGGCATAGATTTACAAATATCAATGAATGAAACGTGCGCAAGTCATGAGCAAAGTTAAATCAGAACTAGGCTTTAATTCTTCATACAAATTTACTTCTGCACATTTTCAGCTTACAGTCAATCAAGGACGCAATTGTGTACCTGGATGTCGAAATACAGTAAGAAGAAGAAGAGTATCAGCAGCAGCAACAAGCAAGGATCAAATAACAGCCCAGAAAAATGAGATCAATGATCCAGGAAGAGTTCACAGCAAAATAAAACCAGGAAATCAGCTATAGATGACATGAAGAGACCACAGATACTTGAAATCGAGCCCCAAAAAAAATCTCCAGAAAAACCAATCAACACAGATAACCCTCAACAAACAGAAGCAAATCAACAAACTTGGCTAAACCACAAATCTGACTTGAAAAACACCAAACACTTCTGGAATTGTTCATAGACTAACTGAAAAGTGAAATCAGCATAAAACTCCTAATGGAACAGTGATATTTTTGGATTTTTTTTATTAGATTCTCTATTGTTTTTGGGTTTTTGAAGGTTTGGATTTCAAAACTAGATCTGAAATTAGAGAGAGAGCTTTTGGGGGAATTTTGAGGCTCAAAACTTGCTGCACAAGGCAAGAGAATGTTTATTTATAAGTGAACTTAGGGTGCAACTTCAGATTTTCACTTTTCCCTTTAGTCCCTACTTTAATTCTGTTTTTTCCCCTTATTTTCTAACTTGTTATACAAGTAACTGCCTCTATTTTTACTGAAACCTGCACTATAGTCCATCCTAGAAGATTCTATACCTATTACAATGCCTATTCTATCCTTGCTTCATTTCAACAATTACCAAATCTGATTAAACTACCCTTTTTCAGTGCCCAAACTACCCTTTAACTATACTGAAATTACTAACCTTAGCTAAAATCTACCAGCTATAACCAAGTTAACCCAAAGTGAACTTAATGACTAATTAAGACTAATCAATGAAACTCAAACTATAACATTTGACAGACAATCAGAATTAAACCAATTAACAATCCACATTTATTCAGTGCAAACAAAATAATACTCAACACTGGTTTGAAACCTGAATTTAGACAAAAAAATACAAAAATCAAAATCATCAGCTACACCAATAATTGGAATCAATTTGAATTAAACTAACATTTAACAATTAACTCACAGTTGAATAGAATGAACATCATATCAGAATCAAACAATCAATGGAAATCGACCTGAATATTAACCCAAACATTTGCTACTTGAAGAAACTGATTATTGTTAACTAAACTACTAATTAGGATCACTCAACAATTAAAACTGCATCTAATAAAACATGAATCGAATTAATAAAAGTCAAAAGATTACAAAAAGAGATAAGACGAAAACTTAGCTGATTCCAAACTTCTCATGGCCAAACTATCAACAAAGATTCTGACCCTTGAAGTTCCACCCTAAAGACTCGATGCTCAAAACCCTAGATTTAAAATCCGGGTGCTTCTACTCAGATTCGAGGGGATTTGGTTAGGTATTAGCAATGAGGGAGGTCAGGGGAGTATATGGTATGAGTTTGGGGCCCTTTGGACAAAGTAGGGTTTTGGCCGGAAAATTTAAATTCCATATTCGAGCAGTTCCGGCCATATTTGAGGGATGGGATTTGGGGGGTTTGATAGAGGAGGTGAAGGCGGTTAGATGGTGTTAATTTGGGGTGGTTTGGGTGGGGTTGCGTCGTGGCCGGAAAACTTTGATTTAATATTCGAAGCTTTGGGGTGAGATTTGAAGAAAACTAAGGCTAGGATCGTGAAGAGGAAGGTGAGATGAAGGAGTGGTGTAATTTTGGAGGCCATCGGAGCATCGCCGCCGGCGGCGGCGATTTCCGGCCGGCGGCGCTAGGCGGAGGACGGCGGGGAAGCGGTGGTGTTATACCGGCGGCTCTATGGTCTCTGAGGGATAGGGTGAGAGAGAGACGAAGGGGTGGGGGGGGGGGGTATAGGTTCGGATAGTTATATACTAAGGCATCCCTAGTTCTGAGCCGTTGGATCTAGTATCCTCGACGGCTCAGATCTATCCTCACCATACGACGTCGTTTTGTTGATGAAGGGGAATGGACTGGGTCAAAAGTTGGGCCGGACTGGGCAAAATTGATTGGGCTGGGATTTTTTAAACAAGATCTGGCCCAATTTCGGGCATTTTAATGAAACCCAATTATTTTCTTTGTATTTCTTTAATTGCTTTATTTTATTTTCATATTTTATAAAATGCTAAAAATAAAACTAAAACAAATTGACTCTAACAATTATATTTCCTAATTAATTCCTAAAGAGAAATGCAATCTAATACCAAAAATGCAAAATGGACCCCTTTTTTGTTATTTTCTTAACATTTTGTTCTAAAGTCAATTAATACTAAAATATGAAATTAAATCCTAAATGCAAAAATGCATATATATTTTTTTTATTTTCGTATGGATTAAAATGCACAAATAAAAATGCAACATTACCAAAGAATGCCACAAAATTCAAAAAAATTTATAAAATACTAGAAAAATTGTTTTGTTTGAAATTTTGGGAATTATTGCTTAGGGCAAAAATCAAGTGCTCACAGCTGCCCCTCTTTGCCCGGAAACACGAAGAGTTTTCGTGCAAAGACAAGTGAGCAGAAATGAACGATTTTTGCCCGTTTGCATATTCCGTGTGAAGCATTTTTAAAAGAGTTGACCGCACCCTGCTTCAAAGGTTGCGTACATATCCTGGGCTAAACAGGAATCAGGTCAGTGTAGTTCGGGAAGGTTTGGTAGCTGGGGACTACCAAGAGCTGTGACTTTCTGCTGTTGCTGTTGCTACTGCTCGCTGACCTCCTTATTACACCGTGTTAAAATAAAAGAAGCTAGCCTAAGCTATGATCTACGAATTACAGGAGAGTCCTATCTATGTCTTCTGACTTGTTCTTGTGTTGTCTTGAACTTGTATCTTGTAATCTTCCGATGGTATTCCTGTTGTTGCCTTGCATTGTGATTGGCGATATTGCTGCCATTCCTCCGAATGATGCTTGATTCTTACCATTTGAAATATGTGTCCGTTTTCCAGGTGGGACTTGAAAAGTATTCCCTTGTTCTCCAGGCGGGCGCCTGATTGCTGAACTTGAAAAGTATTCCCTCGTTCTTCAGGTGGGCGCCTGATTGCTAAAATTTGAAACGTATTCCCTTGTTCTCCAGGTGGGCGCCTGACTTCAACAAAATAACAACAAAGAAAATTTCTGCCCCAGTTTGGTAACTGGGTACAGCATGTTATCAAATATCCAAAATTAAAAGCTAAAATTGAGTTGTACTTCCCTTGTTCTCCAGGTGGGCGCCTGACTTCTAAACTTGAAATGTATTCCCTTGTTCTCCAGGTGGGCGCCTGATTGCTGAAATTGAAATGTATTCCCTTGTTCTCCAGGTGGGCGCCTGATTGCTAAAATTTGAAACGTATTCCCTTGTTCTCCAGGTGGGCGCCTGACTTCAACAAAATAACAACAAAGAAAATTTCTGCCCCAGTTCCCATCAAAGAAAAATTTGTTAATGTAAAATGGTGGTTAGCTGCTGGCATTCTTGTTGGCCATGCTCCCGCTCCCAACTTTTGATTTGACTTGCTTCCTGGACTTGCTTAGGCTTGCCACGATTTCCCAATTGACTTTCAACCCTCTGATCTTGATTACCCACATGTTTTACCTCGTATTGCTGTTTGGTGTTCCTGCTCCCTTCTTATGAACCTTGCTTCTCCTTTACGAACATCTGATTATTCCACTGATTTTCATTGGACCTTCATGTTTTACTCCCTTTTGACATGTCCCCGACTTGTTGTGCCGCCTAACTGGGAAGCTGGTAGTTAGCTTTGACATCCTTCTTTTGTTTTTGAATAGAACTGACACTACAACGTCTTATAGACAAACTTCAAGAGAATGAAATGCTGATTCTATTGATCGTGCCATGCATTTTGGATTCCAGTCTAGTCTGTCCAACCAATCAATTGTCAATTACCACATTTGTTGTCTCATACTTTCACGCCCGACTCTCACCAAAACCCAAGCCTTGCTTCTTTTGCCATGCTTCCAAACATCTTTCAACCACAGACTTCCTTCATTTGCACATCTGAAGACTCACTTTCGCCTTACGGTGCCCATGAGGGTTTTCACCAATAAGACTCTCTCATTTTTAATATCTCTCAAACTCACTTCGCCTTACGGTGCCCGTGAGGGTTTTCACCAATAAGACTCTCTCATTTCATCAGTTTCCTTCTGGCACCAGAGTGTTGTCCCCAACAAGCATCACTTTGCCTGCTTGCGTTGACATTTCTCAAGATTGATCAGAAGGTCTTTCTTTGGACCGTAATGTGGCTTTTGGATGGGTTTTAGAAAGAAAGGTATAAAAGCTCAAAATAATTCAAACGTGGGTTCAATATTACAACTGTCGGAATCATATCTCTTGCAACAACCATAACTTCTGCCCCAGTTTCCTTCTTGGGGATTCTTGGATTTTTCTTCTGTTGTGACTGAACCTCAGTGAGGCTGCCTACGTACCCTTTTGGGATCAAGTCAAACGTAGTTCAGGACATAAAACTACGTTCGTGGTTGCGATCTTTCCTTTTCTTCCACTTTTGTTTTCTTTCCTTTCACTTCTTTTCTTTGCCTTTTCTTTTCTTTCTTATTTTTCTGTTTTATTCACTGTTTTTTTTTCTTTTTTTTTCTTTTTCACTGTTTTTCTCTTGTTTCTCCATTTTCTTTCCCTGCTCGCGCTTACGAGCTTTATTATTGATTCCGAAAGAGGGGTATGCAAGAAAATAAGTAAGGCTCAAAGGGGTAACAAAGGATAAAGTGTTTAGATAGCAGAACAAAATGCCTTCGTCATTTCAATCTCAAAACATGCCAAATACAATCAGGTACACAAAGATAAAGAAATCATACATAATATCTCTTGACTGCATCAGAATTGATAGCCATTTCTACACATTTTCCTTCTGCGTCCGTTAGATATAAAGCACCATTGGACAAAACTCTGGTTACAACAAATGGCCCCTGCCAGTTTGGGGCGAACTTTCCTTTTGCCTCAGCCCAATGAGGTAGGATATGTCTCAGCACCAACTGTCCTATTTCGAACTTCCGCGGATGCACTTTCTTGTTATATGCTCTTGCCATTCTCTGTTGGTATAATTGACCGTGACATACTGCTGCCAGTCGCTTCTCATCATTCAAACTTAGTTGTTCCAGGCGGGCTTTAACCCATTCATCATCATCAATCTCTGCCTCAGCGATGATCCGGAGGGACGGGATTTCAACTTCTGCAGGTATTACTTCTTCGGTTCCATACACCAATGAATAGGGAGTCACTCCTACTGAAGTACGGATAGTAGTGCGATAGCCTAACAAGGCGAAAGGTAGTTTTTCATGCCATTGCCTTGACCCTTCAACCATTTTCCGAAGTATTTTCTTGATATTCTTGTTAGCTGCTTCGACCGCCCCATTTGCCTTAGGACGATATGGGGTAGAATTGCGGTGCATGATCTTAAACTGCTGACAGGTCTCGGCCATCAAATGACTATTGAGATTGGCACCATTATCTGTGATGATTACCTTCGGGATCCCAAACCGGCATATGATATTTGAATGTACGAAATCGACAACTGCCTTCTTAGTCACAGATTTGAAGGTTTTTGCCTCCACCCATTTAGTGAAATAATCAATAGCTACCAAAATGAATCTATGCCCGTTTGATGCTGCTGGCTCAATCGGTCCAATAACATCCATTCCCCAGGCAACGAACGGCCATGGTGCTGACATTGTATGCAATTCAGATGGTGGAGAATGAATCAAATCTCCGTGTATCTAACATTGATGACATTTACGCACGAAACTGGTGCAATCCCATTCCATAGTAAGCCAATAATAACCTGCTCGGAGGATCTTCTTTGCCAATATATATCCACTCATATGAGGTCCACAAACTCCCGCATGTACCTCAGCCATGATAACTGTAGCCTGTTTGGCATCTATGCATCTCAATAACCCAAGATCTGGAGTTCTCTTGTACAACACTCCTCCACTGAAGAAAAATCCATTTTCCAAGCGTCGAATTGCTCTCTTTTGATCCCCTGTAGCCTGTGTCGGGTATACTCCCATCCGGAGATATTCTTTTATATCATGGAACCATGGCTCACCATCAAATTCTTCCTCCACCACATTACAATAAGCATGCTGATCTCGGACCTGAATCTGTAACGGATCCACGTAAGCCTTGTCCGGATGATGCAACATTGACGCCAAAGTGGCCAAAGCGTCGGCGACCTCATTGTGCATCCTCGGAATGTGTTTGAAATCTATTGTTTGAAACCGTTGACGAAGTTCATGCAAACACTGCCGGTATGGTATGAGCTTCAAATCTCGTGTCTCCCACTCTCCCTGAATCTGGTGTACAAGAAGATCCGAGTCACCCATGACCAAGATTTCCTGGACACCCATGTCTATAGCCAATCTCAATCCCAGGATACAGGCTTCGTACTCAACCATGTTATTGGTGCAATAGAAACGAAGTTGAGCAGTGACAGGGTAGTGTTGCCCTGTCTCAGAAATCAGTACCGCTCCTATTCCGACACCCTTGGCATTGGCAGCTCCATCAAAGAACAGTTTCCATCCAGGCTTCTCGACCTGTTCTAATTCTTCAACATGCATTACCTCCTCGTCCGGGAAGTATGTCTTCAAAGGCTCATATTCGTCATCAACGGGATTCTCAGCTAGATGATCAGCCAGTGCTTGTGCTTTCATGGCGGTCCGAGTCACGTAGACAATATCAAACTCCGTAAGTAGGATTTGCCATTTCGCCAGCCTCCCTGTGGGCATGGGCTTTTGAAAAATATACTTCAATGGGTCCAATCGAGAGATGAGATAGGTAGTATATGCTGACAAGTAATGTTTCAACTTTTGCGCTACCCAGGTTAAAGCACAGCACGTCTTCTCGAGTTGAGTGTATTTTACCTCATATGATGTGAACTTCTTGCTGAGGTAGTAAATCCCCTGCTCTTTCCTTCCTGTAATGTCGTGCTGTACACAACCAAAAGAATTGTCCAACACAGTCAGGTAAAGGATCAAGGGCCTTCCTGGCTCTGGCGGGACCAATACTGGTGGACTAGCCAAATACTTCTTGATCTTATCAAATGCTGCTTGACATTCGTCCGTCCATCCGACCGCAACATCTTTCTTTAGCAGCTTGAAAATGGGTTCACAAGTAGTTGTAAGCTGGGCAATGAACCTGCTGATGTAATTCAAGCTGCCAAGCAAACTCATCACATCTTTCTTGTTCCTTGGCGGCGGTAGCTCTTGGATGGCTTTGATCTTAGACGGGTCTAATTCGATACTGCGCCGACTTACCACGAATCCCAATAACTTCCCCGATGGAACTCCAAACGCACATTTTGTTGGATTAAGCTTGAGGTTGTACCTGCGGAGTCTCTGGAAGAATTTCCTCAAATCCATAACATGGTCACATTGTTTCCTCGACTTTATGATCACATCGTCCACATAGACCTCGATTTCCTGATGTATCATGTCATGGAACATGGTAGTCATTGCCCTCATATACGTTGCCCCTGCGTTCTTCAACCCAAATGGCATGACCCTGTAACAATACGTTCCCCAAGGTGTGATGAATGCTGTCTTTTCCGCATCCTCCTCATCCATCAAAATCTGGTGATAACCCGCATAACAATCCACGAAGGAAGCAATCTCATGTTTGGCACAATTGTCAATCAATATATGGATGTTTGGAAGTGGGAAGTTGTCCTTCGGGCTCGCCTTATTGAGATCACGGTAATCAACACACACTCTGGTCTTCCCATCCTTCTTTGGTACAGGCACCACATTAGCTAACCAGGTAGGATATCGAGTAACTCGTATGACCTTCGCCTCAAGCTGCTTGGTAACTTCTTCTTTGATTTTCACACTGATATCTGTTTTAAATTTCCTCAACTTCTGCTTGACAGGCGAGCATTCCGAATAAATGGGCAATTTGTGGACCACCAGATCGGTACTTAAACCTGGCATGTCATCATATGACCATGCAAAAACATCTTTGTATTCAAACAACAATTCAATTATCTCCTCCCTGAGTGGGGCTTCCAAATGGACACTTATTTTTGTTTCCCGAACATTCTCCCGATCCCCTAGATTGATTGCCTCTGTGTCATTCAAGTTAGGCTTGGGTTTTTCCTCAAATTGATTTAACTCTTTACTGATTTCTTCCAAAGCTTCCTCGTCATCGTATTCCCCCTCGCCATCACACTCAATTTCCTGTATTACTATTTCACATTGATTATCAAGACTAGGCCGGAGACTCCTCATGCATGACACATCATTGAAACCAGCATAAAAGGGACTGTACAAGAGAGAAAAGAAAACAAAATAAAGGCTATCAGGAAAGAAGAAAGGAGGAGATTGCATTTCATTAGAATTGTAAGATAACAAGGTTTAACTCGTCCAAATGGACGGAACATAGAAATCTGAATTACAACCCTGGAAAAAATCCAGATTTAGTACTCAAAGAAAAATAAAAAACTAACTACCACGACTCCTTCCGAGTTGGAAGAGGAGTAGCTTCCCAGTTATTGAGCTTAGCCTGAGACCCCACGAACTGCACATCAACTTTACTTGGACCTTCGCCTGGTTCCACCATATTCACTTCATCGAACACCCTTTCGAACCCTGCGATCATCTCCTTGTCAGGTTCTATCACCACAGAATTTGGCATTGCTGTTGCTTGGCGTCATTTAGTACCAGGCCGGACGAAGGAACGGGAAAGGCGAGGAATAGGTTTTGGAAGGGTCCACACTCTCTTCTTTATCTTTTTGGCTCTCCTTATGTCAGCAGAAGTGGGTTTGAAACCTAGCCCAAAAGTGTCTGGATTTCCGGGGAGAGACACTGACTGTATGATTCCTTGCAGTGAAGCACCTAACCCCTTTCCGGGCAAGAATCTATTCCTTATCATCTCTGAGGCTACCATAACAGATGCGGCAGCTATCTTGGGCATAGGAACACACGCCCCTTCCAGGATTTTATCAACTGGCACTGTGTCCATGACTTGGTACACCCACGGACCTTTGTCATTTTCAACTTCCTCGAAGGATGTGATAGCATTACAAGAATTGTCCTCTCCATGGACCACGATCTCCTACCGATCCCATTCAAACTTGACCATTTGATGCAAAGTAGACGGTACTGCCTTTGCGGCATGAATCCAGGGCCGTCCTAATAAAAGATTATAGGAAACACTAACATCGAGCACTTAAAACTCCATAGTGAACTCCACCGGTCCTATTGTTAACTCCAGCACAATATCTCCCACTGTGTCTTTCCCTCCGCCGTCAAATCCCCTTACACAGATACTATTTTTATGAATTCTTTCCCCGTCAACTTTCGACTTTTCTAGGGTGGAAAGAGGGCAAATGTTTGCACTAGACCCATTATCAATTAACACCCGAGTCACCACGGAATCTTCACACTTCACTGTGAGGTAAAGGGCTCTATTATGTTCAGTTCCTTCCAATGGTAACTCATCATCAGAAAATGTTACCCTGTTTACCTCAAAAATTTTGTTTGCAATCTTCTCAAGATGATTCACAGTGATTTTATCTGGCACATGAGCTTCGTTTAGAATCTTCATCAATGCCCGGCGGTGTTCATCCGAATGGATCAATAAGGACAATAATGAGATCTGTGCCGGGGTTTTCCTCAGTTGTTCCACAATCGAATAGTCCTGGGCCTTCATCTTTTTCAGGAACTCTTCAGCTTCTTCTTCAGTAACAGCCTTCTTTATCGATGCCGGACTGTCTTTAGCTGCTTTAACCCTTCTCAACTCTTCAGGGGCAAAGCACATCCCTGATCTAGTCAACCCATGAGTTTCGCACACTTCTTCTTTAATTTCCTTTCCTTGGTACATCACAGTCACCCTGTTATAATTCCACGGGACAGCTTTCTCACTAACCACAGGCAATTGGGTCACCGGTTTAATGATAACTGGCTCTGCTCGAACGCCTCTTACAACCAACACAGGTCCGACAACTGCTCCTGGTATTGTCACCTTAACAGGCCCTGGTTTTATTATCCTCACTGGTTCACTGACTGTCCGGTTCCCTGCGACCAAGGCTTTCTTATCAACCAATTCCTCATTTGCTTTATTTTCACTTGCTTTAATCATCATCACAGTTTGCGACGGCTTCTTGTATTCTCCCTTCTGCACTATCTCGATCATGTGAGCCTCATGATGAATTGGTAGTGGATTCTGCGTGATATTGGGAGTCTCCGGAGCCTGCACCTCAATTCTCCGCGTATCAATAAGTTCTTGAATGGCAGTTTTCAGATGCCAACACTTCTCTGTATCATGTCCAGGCGCTCCTGAGCAGTACTCACAGTTTACTGAATGGTCCAGGTTCCTTGGGGGAGGGTTTGGCAATTTGGGCTCGATCGGGTTCAACATGCCCAATTGCCTTAATCTGTGGTACAGGCTAGTATAAGATTCACCCAAAGGAGTAAACGTCTTCTTCTTCTGCGACCTATCATTCTTATATGCAGGATTGGGTTGGAAACTGGTTCCGGCGGTGTTTCTGTTGGTTCTTGGGGGTGGGTAAGTGTTTTGGGGAGTGGGTGCGCGCCATTGTGCACGGGTAGGAGGTTGGGGGTATGTCTGGGCATGATGGACGGAGAAATGGGGAGTAGGAGGTGGGTAGTAATGCTGTGGTGGGCCATATGAGGTATGCGGGTAAGCTTGGGGGTGAGGGCGAGGTTGGTGATAATATGGTGACGGACCCCTGGACCAAACCCTTGATTCCACTACTGCCACTTCTTCTTTCTTCTTCTTTCCCAATACTCCTCCGGTGCCGCTTTGAATGGCCTGCGTGGTTGCTTTGAGGGCTGAGTAGCTCATAATCTTGTTGGACTTGAGACCCTCTTCCACCATACTTCCCATCTTCACGACCTCATTGAAAGTTTTCCCTACAGCGGACACCAGATGACCATAGTAGGTTGGCTCCAAAGCCTGAAGGAAATAATCAACCATCTCATTCTCTTTCATCGGAGGATCAACTCTTGCTGCCTGCTCTCTCCAACGGAACTCTAAAGCTTTCTCCGGGCTTCTTCTCGATTTTGGTCAGTGACAGACGGTCCGGGACAATTTCGAGATTGTATTGAAAATGACATGCAAATGCTTGAGCCAGGTCATCCCAGGTGTACCACCGAGCATGATCTTGTCTTGTGTACCACTCCAATGCTGCTCCACTTAAGCTTTGACTAAAGTAGGCCATTAATAGCTCATCTTTTCCCCCAGCTCCCCTCATCTTGCTGCAGAATCCCCTCAGGTGGTCCACCGGATCACCATGGCCATCATATAAGTCGAATTTGGGTAATTTGAATCCTGCTGGCAACTGGACGTCAGGAAACAAGCACAAGTCCTTGTAGGCCACACTCCCTTGACCCCCGAGACCTTGCATATTTCTGAAGGACTGCTCTAAACGTTTGACCTTTCGTATCATCTCCTCTTGCTCAGGGTTTTTGGGAGGCTTCTCTTCTTCAGCTGAGAGATTAAAATGGGGAGCGTAAGAGCATGGTTCTGGGGGTTTGAAGGTGGGTTCAGGTGGGTAATAGTGGTTTTCATGGGTTTGGAACAGAGGTTCACTAGAGGATCTGTGTAATGCGGCGGGTGGAGGAGCCACGAATACTGGAGCAATTGGTGGTGGGGGACATGGAATTTGCTTGGGTGGTGGTGGTGGTGGCGTTTGAGAGGTGGTTCCGTAGCACTGCTGGTGAATAGGGAAAGCAGGATATGAATTCACTGTGGGAGGATCTTGGTGTTGAGCTGGTGGTGGGAGGTAATTGGGATTGGCAGGATAGACTGGTGGTGGATGTCCCTTCGACCAGGCCTGGTACATCTCGGCCATTTGTTGCTTTAGTTTATACATCTCCTCCCTCATTGTATTAACGTCCACTGCCTCCTCCTCTCTGGATGGGTCGACAATGCTTGCTTCTAAATCCTGATTGGCCATGTTTGACTTGTCCTTGGAGCGGGTGTTGTAAGGATGGGTTGCCAGAATGCCAGTCAGCTTAATCACTTGCCTGGACTCATCAACAACAACTTTGTTAGCGGTTAGGGCATTAACAAATAGATAACCGCACATTGATGGGTGGATGCACCTAAGCCGTCAAACGTTTCTATTATGTCTCTGTTCATTCACATGCGTCATCCCGGCTTTCCATTTCTTTTCTTGCCAATTAGTTCCCACTCTTATCTGTCCCTTTTCACTTTGTTTTGCTCTCCCTCTTTTGGTTCTCTTTTCTTTAGTTTTTCCCCTGTTTGTATCATTCCTTTCTGGTTTTCCCTTTTATTATTTAGAAACGGTCGAATCCTATGGAGATTGCCTACGTATCACGACCCTGCGTGAATCAGACAAGCGTAGTTCGTGAAAAATAAATGCAAAGTGGGAGCAGGATATTTTTGGCAATTTCAATTTTATGGATAGCAAATTTGTTTATTACAAAGACTCAAAACAACTAACAGACTCTAAGAACTACAAGCTCCAACATCCCTATTCTAATTCAAACAGAATACAGACTCAATCAACTGACTGCCTTTTAACAAAAAAAAATACAGTCTCTGGAAAAAGAAATACAAACCCAAATGACCTAACTCCATAAAAATGAAATACAGACTCGGAAGAAGAAGTGCAGACTCAAAGACAATCACGAATACATTAAAGCTCCTGGTGCCCGCGGGACATCATTCGGTCTCGCCGCGGGCCTATATGCAAGTTCCCCTTGAAGTCTGTCCAGGTCGTTCATTATCTGCTTCACAAATATCATCACTGATGCCAAGAAGGTGGTACGGGTCATGTTCTCGCACATCTGACATTTCCTAGTAATGGAATGGGCAACAGTTAAGATTCTCTCTCGGATTCTTCCCTTCTCTTGCAGCAACCGCCCTATCTGGTGGGCCCTAGCCTCCAAAGTATGCTCAGCCGCCTGGCTTTGTTCCCGGAGTTGTTGCAAGTCCATTTCTAACTGTGCCAATGCCATGTACCAATGTTCTCTTTCGACTTTGAATTCTTTTGCCTGCTTGGTCATTCGGTTTTCTAAGGCAATGACCTTTTTCTTTAATCCTGTGACCTCATCATCATATTCTTCTTTTAACTGTTTAACCATGCGGGCCCGTTCTTCCGCATTTTTAGCCAATTGTTTCCGAACCCTAGCTAATTCCTTTTCCGCTTTGTTGAGGTCAAAACTGTAGTCATTTACTTTTTGCCTTAGATTTTCTATAAGCTTTGCATCTTTGGTACTTCTGACAGGGTTATCGGCCTCTAACTTCAGTTTTTGGATTTGGGCTCGCAAGGCTTCATTCTCTTTGGCCAATTGTTTTTTCTCACCTTCGTCGGCCGCGGCTTGCAAGCTATTTTCAAATCGGAGGTCTTGGACCTGTTTTTCCAATGCTCCTATGCAGGCCCTATACTCATTTTCTTTAGTTAACCAAGCCTACTGTTCTTGTGATGATTCAACAAATTCCTGGATGTGAGGTCGTTTGGCCGGTCTTCCGAATGCAACGTCCCTTCTATACCAAGCCTGATAATCAGGCGACACTTCTCCTTTGGATCGATCTCGAACACAAGTGTTTGCCGCCAAATATTGACATTCGCTCCAGACTTGGCGGACCATTGCTTCAGGAAACTGGCCATCAGGGCCAATCTCAACCACTTGCAAACTAAGATCATCATCCTTGGGTACTATCTGGCATCTCCCCAGCTGCCTCAACACTCGATACGGTGCGTAAGGCTGAATGCTTCTAAGCCCCATCAGGAGGAAATGTGGTCGGGCTGCCGGCATATATACGATTTCATCAACGGGTAACCATCCCAGTGTCCACTCTATTTGGCTAGCAGTGAGGGACCGAAAATATGTTGTCCAGCCCGTGACTCCTTCTGGCAATTTGACCCCTTTAGTCCTCGTGTAAAACTCCTCTATGCATGTTTTTTCTGGAGACCCGTAGCTCAAAAACTGAGGACGATGACACAGATGCTCGATCATCCACATTTGTAACAATAAACTGCACCCTCGAAGAAAGCTTCCCCGGCTTTGCAAGCTGTAAGAGCACGGAAGATGTCGGCCAATATCATAGGTGCAAGTGTACTTTTGGCTTGAGTAATTAACGTGCTGACGACCCCAGCTACCTTTATATCAATGTTCCCATCCTTCCTTGGAAATACTAAAAGCCCGAGAAAAGCCACCATAAAGGCAAAACGTCGATGCTCCTCCCACTTCTGGCGGTTTCCTTTGCTACATATCTTACTTTCTGGGTTGTTGAACCCCCCGATATGGCCATATCGATGATATTTGAAGCTCAGAGTACAAAAGCCGTTTGCCAGATCTGTGCTGTGGACGGTTCTGACTATCTTCAAAGAGTCTAGAAATCTGTGCACGGCTACAACTCTGGGGGCAACCAAGTATTTGTGCCTCAACGGAACCTCATCTTTCCCAATGTAGCCAGCTATTTCCTCTAGTGTCGGGGTAAGTTCAAAGTCTGAAAAATGGAACACATTATGTGCTGGGTCCCAACATGTAACCAGTGCTCTAATAATATCTCCCCGAGGCACAATATCGAGCAAACCGGTAAGCCCTTTCAAATGTTTCTTGACTGCATCTTGCCCTTCTCTGCCTAAATCGTTCCACCACAGACGTAACTCTAAAGGGACTTTATGCATGATTGAAAATAATTCATTTTGAGTCGTGCTCATCCTGCACATTTATTAAGGTGATTTTAATCACTTATTTTGACCTAAAAGAGAAAAATGACACAAATTCTGTTCAAATATCCAATTTAAGCAAACAGCCGGTATTGCGGATACGGCCTTTCAGCACTTCGTAAAGAAGATTTTAAGGCTGTGCCTGCTAACCGTTAAAATGACTCAAGATGGCCGTTTATGCACAAGCAGCCTTCCGGCGCCCGTTTGGGGATATTCGGCTATTTTGACAAAACGGCATCACCTGATTTATTTATGACAAAAATAAAATTGACATTTTTGGCTATTTTTGAAAAAGGGGTGGTTGGACCCGATGAGGGTCGCCTACGTATCTCACATCCGGTGAGAATCAAACCAGCGTAGTTCGGGCAAATAAATCCAACTATTTTGAAAACAAGACTCTTTTTGTTTTGTTTTTGTTGGCAAATACACTATTTCTGAAAGCAAGACCTTTGTTTATATTTTCTTTTTAGTGGCAAATAAACAAACTAATTTAAAAATAAAACTCTTGTTTTTCTTTTGTTTTCTCAAGAATCCGGCAGCATTTCGGCACTACTTGGACATTGTAATCAACTGCTATTTTCTCTTTTTCTCTCTTTGTTTTCAATTTTTCCCAGGTATTCAAAACCGGTCAGCATGCGACTCCAAAACAGATAAATGCACAAGTAGGATGCATCAGGATGGTCCATTATTCCGGGTACACCTGTCCTAGACGGACCCAACCCCTGTGTTGAGTCCCCTAAGTCATATGCACGTGATGCAAATAAGCGTTCCTACTAGGGATCCGGCATGAAGTCAAGTTCTTCTAAGTTCAAAACCTGGGGATGTGTTCTAGACTGTGTACCCGAGCGGACAACTCGAGTCGAGGAGGGGGCTACGTACCGGGAACCAAAAGGCCATCCGGCTTAGTAACTTGTCCGGCCTCTTTCTTATTTCAGGGTATTGACACTAACAGAATAGGGAGTCTCAACCAGTAAGCACATCCCCGGAGGTGAGAAGAGAAGGGTTTCGACACAGTTTATATATACAATTCAGATAATATCAAAGCGGTAAAAAGCAACATTTTGCACATTTAGCATGAAACATGTAGGAAAATCAGATAAATCCAAATACAACAATATATCTAAGCTCGAATTCTGAACCCTGAACCAAAGTTCTGGGTTCGATTCCCCAGCAGAGTCGCCAGAGCTGTCACACCTCCTTTTTACCTACACCCGCAAGGGGTAAAGGAGTTTTTCCAATTAAAGGACAATCGGAACGGGATTTATTATTAAGATTTCAGAGTCGCCACTTGGGAGATTAAGGGTGTCCCAAGTCACCAGTTGAATCCCGACCCGAGGAAGTTATGACTCTATTATCAGTCCGCGAACCAGAAATCCAAGTAAGGAATTCTATTAACCCGGGAGAAGGTGTTAGGCATTCCCGGGTTCCGTGGTTCTAGCACGGTCGCTTAATTGTCATATTTGATTTTATCTGATTCCAAAACATGTTCTAACTTATGCTCCTTTTATTAGTAAACCGCTTTTATTGTTATTTTTAATAAGAATTGCAACGTCATGAAAATGTGTTTCGAACCGCGTCGCACCAGTGCACCCGTGGTTGTCAACACATTTCGACTCCGTTGGGATTTGGATTTGGGTCACATAAATGTGCACCCGAGTTTAGGAAAGTAATATTATTACAAACGCGCCTAAAGTGACTAACGCGTTATTATCTTTGGGGAAGGCCGTGTAATTCGCTAAACGGCCTATCCCGGAGTCTAAGTATTTTTAACATAAGCATTTATCGAGGGCCCCGCAATTTGTTTGTTTTGTTTAGCGAGGCTCATCTCGTTTTAGTTTAAAGGCCAATCTAAAGAAGAACTATGATTTGCTATTAAGCACCGTCTCTAAATCCTAATTAATTAGTTAGCAAGCCCATTATTCTTTGAAAGTATTCCAAAAGAAGCTCAAGCCCCCATTCCCAGTTTAAATAGGTGAGGTGGGATTTTCTGAATGTTGGACTTCACTTAAACAAGTTGTTTAGGGCTTTGGGTCCCAAATGAATCCAAGACACCGGTAGAACCAAACAAGGATCTGGGCTAGGTCTGCGCAGGCCCTCTGTCCAGCGGAATTGAATGGCCTAAGGCGGGCCTGTGTATTTGCAACGCAGTACTGGCGCGACAGGGCCAGCTTAGGCCCAAGTTTGTGAAGCAAATAAAGTAAGTTCAACAAACATTTGACAAATCAAATTCTCGCCCAGCATTTTTAAATCGCAGTATGATAACACACGAATAATATGTACACGTTTAGACATGAGTTACAACTATCATATTTTCAGATCAATACATAAACACTCGCCCTGCTCTGAATTACAATTTTATTGGACTCAATTGTTGACATTAGGGAAGAAGAAGCGACCTAACAGACTAATAACCAAGCAGATAGAACTCCAACAGTGCTTTTAATTTTCTGATTTGCAACTAGCTGGCCACCTACCTAACGCTATTGAACTAGGACTACTGAATTTAAAGCTAATTCGAGCTAATACGATTAGATGTAAAACTCAGCTATCGTACGAAGGAATCAAATTATTTTAACAGTCCTTCTCAGTCCAAAACAGTCCAGTTATACAAAGCTGGCATAGATTTACAAATATCAATGAATGAAACGTGCGCAAGTCATGAGCAAAGTTAAATCAGAACTAGGCTTTAATTCTTCATACAAATTTACTTCTGCACATTTTCAGCTTACAGTCAATCAAGGACGCAATTGTGTACCTGGATGTCGAAATACAGTAAGAAGAAGAAGAGTATCAGCAGCAGCAACAAGCAAGGATCAAATAACAGCCCAGAAAAATGAGATCAATGATCCAGGAAGAGTTCACAGCAAAATAAAACCAGGAAATCAGCTATAGATGACATGAAGAGACCACAGATACTTGAAATCGAGCCCCAAAAAAAATCTCCAGAAAAACCAATCAACACAGATAACCCTCAACAAACAGAAGCAAATCAACAAACTTGGCTAAACCACAAATCTGACTTGAAAAACACCAAACACTTCTGGAATTGTTCATAGACTAACTGAAAAGTGAAATCAGCATAAAACTCCTAATGGAACAGTGATATTTTTGGATTTTTTTTATTAGATTCTCTATTGTTTTTGGGTTTTTGAAGGTTTGGATTTCAAAACTAGATCTGAAATTAGAGAGAGAGCTTTTGGGGGAATTTTGAGGCTCAAAACTTGCTGCACAAGGCAAGAGAATGTTTATTTATAAGTGAACTTAGGGTGCAACTTCAGATTTTCACTTTTCCCTTTAGTCCCTACTTTAATTCTGTTTTTTTCCCCTTATTTTCTAACTTGTTATACAAGTAACTGCCTCTATTTTTACTGAAACCTGCACTATAGTCCATCCTAGAAGATTCTATACCTATTACAATGCCTATTCTATCCTTGCTTCATTTCAACAATTACCAAATCTGATTAAACTACCCTTTTTCAGTGCCCAAACTACCCTTTAACTATACTGAAATTACTAACCTTAGCTAAAATCTACCAGCTATAACCAAGTTAACCCAAAGTGAACTTAATGACTAATTAAGACTAATCAATGAAACTCAAACTATAACATTTGACAGACAATCAGAATTAAACCAATTAACAATCCACATTTATTCAGTGCAAACAAAATAATACTCAACACTGGTTTGAAACCGGAATTTAGACAAAAAAATACAAAAATCAAAATCATCAGCTACACCAATAATTGGAATCAATTTGAATTAAACTAACATTTAACAATTAACTCACAGTTGAATAGAATGAACATCATATCAGAATCAAACAATCAATGGAAATCGACCTGAATATTAACCCAAACATTTGCTACTTGAAGAAACTGATTATTGTTAACTAAACTACTAATTAGGATCACTCAACAATTAAAATTGCATCTAATAAAACATGAATCGAATTAATAAAAGTCAAAAGATTACAAAAAGAGATAAGACGAAAACTTAGCTGATTCCAAACTTCTCATGGCCAAACTATCAACAAAGATTCTGACCCTTGAAGTTCCACCCTAAAGACTCGATGCTCAAAACCCTAGATTTAAAATCCGGGTGCTTCTACTCAGATTCGAGGGGATTTGGTTAGGTATTAGCGATGAGGGAGGTCAGGGGAGTATATGGTATGAGTTTGGGGCCCTTTGGACAAAGTAGGATTTTGGCCGGAAAATTTAAATTCCATATTCGAGCAGTTCCGGCCATATTTGAGGGATTGGATTTGGGGGGTTTGATAGAGGAGGTGAAGGCGGTTAGATGGTGTTAATTTGGGGTGGTTTGGGTGGGGTTGCGTCGTGGCCGGAAAACTTTGATTTAATATTCGAAGCTTTGGGGTGAGATTTGAAGAAAACGAAGGCTAGGATCGTGAAGAGGAAGGTGAGATGAAGGAGTGGTGTAATTTTGGAGGCCATCGGAGCATCGCCGCCGGCGGCGGCGATTTCCGGCCGGTGGCGCTAGGGCGGAGGACGGCGGAGGAAGGCGGGGCAGCGGTGGTGTTATACCGTCGGCTCTATGGTCTCTGAGGGATGGGGTGAGAGAGAGACGGAGGGGTGGGGGGGGGGTATAGGTTCGGACAGTTATATACTAAGGCATCCCTAGTTCTGAGCCGTTGGATCTAGTATCCTCGACGGCTCAGATCTATCCTCACCATACGACGTCGTTTTGTTGATGAAGGGGAATGGACTGGGTCAAAAGTTGGGCCGGACTGGGCAAAATTGATTGGGCTGGGATTTTTTAAACAAGATCTGGCCCAATTTCGGGCATTTTAATGAAACCCAATTGTTTTCTTTGTATTTCTTTAATTGCTTTATTTTATTTTCATATTTTATAAAATGCTAAAAATAAAACTAAAACAAATTGACTCTAACAATTATATTTCCTAATTAATTCCTAAAGAGAAATGCAATCTAATACCAAAAATGCAAAATGGACCCGTTTTTTGTTATTTTCTTAACATTTTGTTCTAAAGTCAATTAATACTAAAATATGAAATTAAATCCTAAATGCAAAAATGCATATATATTTTTTTATTTTCGTATGGATTAAAATGCACAAATAAAAATGCAACAATTACCAAAGAATGCCACAAAATTCACAAAAATTTATAAAATACTAGAAAAATTGTTTTGTTTGAAATTTTGGGAATTATTGCTTAGGGCAAAAATCTCGTGCTCACAGTAGACATAACCCAGAACATACATAGGCCAACATGGCCGCAACTCGTAATATATCGTAGGCGGTCAAGCGTCATATCAACTAGCCTACTCAAAACATCAATACATGTTCGGGCCGAGGAGGCCACTATGAGTATCAATACCGGACAACCTAGAAAAAAAACATAAAGGAGGTCCGACAAGGCCACTAACATACTGTACATACTAAACCTGTGTCTACAATGCCTCTAAGAATATCTGACATCAAAATATCATTGCGACAGGGCCCCGACCTACCCGTATGTCTATAACAAAATTCAATATCATGACCTCTAGACTCGGCGATACTCCGGAAAAGATGGAGTCTTACCAATTTCCCGCTGAATATCAATCCTGTCTACTTTGAGGGCTCGTCAAACTGATTACTTGTACCTACAGGCATGAGGTGCAGCGCCCCAGCAATGGGACGTTAGTACAATGAGATGTACCTCAAACATCTCATTGTGGTGTCGAATGAGAAGAATAAGGTAGACTTGAAGTAGATTGAACCAGTTCAGAGTTGGCCCAAACCATCTTCACCTATAGATATTCGGAGTTTCCTTGGTTTGGCAGGGTATCATCGTCGTTTCTGTAACACCCTGTAAATCTAAATTAGTTGTGGATGCGTTAAATGAGTATTAGTGTGACCTTTTAGACATGTGAAGTCCTATCGGGATGAGTATGGGTGTAAATAATTGTTTTAGAATCAAGATAGAGAGTGAGGTGCATAAAATTCAAAAGAATCGACTAAGTTTATGAGATGTACGCTTTATAGCCAGACAATGCAAGGCCATAAAAACCCACGGCCATAGACAGTGCAAGGCACTGTACAGGGCATTAACATTAGTGCCCCTGAAAGTGCAAGGCACTCTAACATCAGTGCCTCTGACAGTGCAAGGCACTATAACCTTAGCGCCGCAGACAGTGCAAGGCATTGCAACTTCAGCGCCCCAGACAGTGCAAGGCACTATAGTTTTGGCACCTCTTACGGCGTCTTGCACAGTAAGTTCGGCGCCCCGACGGTGCCTCGCGCCGATGTTCTTTATCCGAGCTATTTTTACTTCCTCCTCAATTTTGGGACGTGTTCACTTATTTAAAAGCCCTACCACTTTCCCCCACACCCCAAACACGATTAAACCTACTCTAGAAGGGGGAGCTCTCAAGAACCAAACTTCCCCAAGGTCCCTCCATCATCCAAGGTAAGTTCTAGCGATGATTCTAAGTTAATTTCAACTCTCCAACACCTTATTAACATGGGTAATCCTTCCAATCATTAGATATTTGATCGAGACACCATTATTGAGAAAGGAAACCCTAGAACTCGAATTCAAGAGGAGTGAACTTCGAAAAGGTAATGCTCCTACTCTGTAATCATTATAACTATGAATTGATGAGTTGTTTGGTAGGATAGTAAATGGGTTTGATAAAGAGAACCATAAGAACTATGCTAGGGTTTTGGACTGTTGACTTATGATTGTTGTGAACATTTGGGTGATGAGAAATGGTGTTAGTTACATCTATTTGGGATTGTAGAATCACCTAGAAGTAGTAGAATGAGAACTTGGAGAAGAAAAGACAATTACTATGGACTATGAGGCTTTACGGCCATAAGGTGTTTGATAAAGTGTGTAAGTGACTAAATCATGAGCATTAATTCTAATAATGGTTCCTCTTGATATGTATTGCCATAGATTATCGTTGAAAGAGGCGACAAAACATTGTGATATGCTTGAAAGGACCAGAGTCAAGGTATGTGAGGCTAACTCTCTATGTTTGGGAAAGTTAATGATTCTCCCTACACGATGTTTCTTTTACAACATTATTAATTGCCTCAGAAAAAATAGTTAAGATCAATTCCTTGAATAGTTGCAGAACTTCTATTCTCTAGATTCGTAACTCGTTCATGACTTTCATTCTGAACGTTGTGAGCTCAGTGCGTAATCAATATAGACTCGGTGATGCAGGTAATGATTTACAGGTTGATGATTGAAAGCACTAGGATTCTCATACCAGCTATTTGGTGAGCCCCAGTTCTTTCGGGGCATTATCATCACTTTGTAGTCTTTCAGTATATACAGATTGTTAGAGTTTTTATTACTTCATTAGAGGCTTCATAGACTGGAGTAACATTTAGGCAGTGTCACAAGGTTTTCATATTAAGCAATGTTAATTAAAGATATGTTTCAGACTTGTATTAGTGTTTCCACAATTTGATTTATATCATTCAGACTTTCAGTATATCAGCATGTGTTAGTTTATCTTCCGCATATAGTATGTTATGATATCACATGTTGATTCAGTCAGCCAGTTGGTTCGCTCGGTCACATGTAGTCAGGCACCGGATGGCGTGTTACGTCCAGGCCCAGGTTTGGGGCGTGAAAAAGTTTGGTATCAGAGAGCTAGGTTAAAGAGTCTTGGGGAGTCTATGAAGACGTATCCAGTGGAGTTTCCTTTATATGTGTGTGCCGGCCACTCATATAAATGGTTAACTACCAAGACATTCAGGATTGCCTCATTTCTTTGTACTCTAGATCGTGCCATGAAGCTTAGAGAAATAGGTAACCTTCTATCCCTATCAAATTCTAGACATATCAAATGCCCTAGCGACGGGCAGGAAAAATCCAAGGTCCTAGAGAGGATGATTGCCCATTGGGGTATATTTCGGAAGTACATGTTGGTAACAAATGAGACCTGAAAAGATGCAATGTATAGTGGTACAGATTAGAGCATAACCTTATCAGATAGTATGAAAGCAATCATCATGTTTTACGGTTATCATTTTACCTGAGTTACCAGTTATACAGTCTTTCAGTTAGCAAGTTTATGGTTATTCAGTATGCCAGTTATTAGTTATTCAGTTACTAGATCTCCAATTTTCAGCATATCCAAATTTTGGTGACTTGTGAGTATACAGTGATGCCTATGGGTGATAAAAGAAAATGTATGTAACAATGATTATAGTGAAATCATTGCATGTTTTATGTTCAGATTAAGACTTAAGACTCGTCGGATGCTGCAGAAAGTGATTTATCAAACAATGCTATACTCTGAAGGACAAGTTAGTGTATGATAGTGTATCCGTATGTGTTTTACCTCACAGAGCAATTTTATTTTAGTTATTATAAATGGAGCCACAAGTTGGATGATGATAATTCAGATGTCAGACCCTATGGTGCAACAAGTTAAGAATTTGATCGCAACTGGCATAGCATTAGTCACTATAGTTTGGGACAGAAAAGAGCCTAAGGGCAAAATAAATAGGAGTCAGAGATGTTTAATACTACCAGAGATGTATATTTCATACGACTCATGCATATGACTAAGAAGATATGATAAATGAAATTAGAACCAAGAGCAGCCGATATTGAATTTTAGGAAATGATTTTAAGTTGTTCAGATTTCAAATCAGAACTAGAAACTACCACCTTAGTAAGTTACTATAAGAAGCATGTATTATTGTGAGATAAAGGATATGACAGTTCCCCTTAGGTTATGTGATAAGTGTTTACCCCGAACGTTTATAGTCTAGTATGATTTTGAAGTGTATAGAAAGTTTGCGGTTAGATATTCCAATTTTGTTAAACACAGATGAGATTCCCCAAAAGAAAGCTAGTGTGCGACTGTAGAATAGGGTCAGATGGTGAGGGAAGTTAGAAATAACCTTATGCTTCACTTTAGTTATTCAGAGCAAAACAAGAAAACATGATGCTAGCAGGTGGTTAGTAAAAGGATAGTATGTACGTTTTGAGTGGATACAACAAATTAGCAATTTCAGCGGAGCTAGTAGAGATAGAATTTGATTTACTTAGTCAGGTTAACACTAGTGAGTGGGTAACAATTTGAAACACCGAACGCGTGTTAGAACCCAAAGAGCTTAAGTTAAATTCGAAGTATAGTGACAGTGGAAAAAAACAAAATCAGCTAGCAGTAAGAGATCAACTACAAAAGAATAGCCTTTAAGAATTATCGAAAAGAGGTTTCCCCAAGATTGACCATGTGAGCAGAGTTAAATAATTAAGATTGTGTATGATAGTTGTGAATAAATTAGCTTTCCGCTATGTAAGTAATTTGGTTTCTCCTAGTAAGAGAGATTGCATAGAAGTATGTTGGAAAATGAGTCATCATTGACATAAAGTGCAAATAATAGTAGAAGATAAGGAAAGTTATTTGGATCCCAACAATAGAGAAGGATCTTTAAGTATAAAACTTTAACGTTTGGTCTAAGGGGGAGATGTGAAAATCATCAGTAAGTCCAGTTGGAGATTTAAAACCCCCATAGTTAGCATCGGATATGAAAAAGAAATTAGTTCGGTAATGAGAAAAATTGTATAATTACCACAAAGAATATGTCTAGCATGTGTAAGAAACACAAAGTGAGTAGAATGATCACCGAGCTTAGCTATTGATGATAAAGTGATCACAGAAAAGCTATAAAATCATGCCCATTTATGTGTCACGAGGGTAGTTCCGTTGCACGAGAATCTAATCTTCTGAGTAATGGTCCGAGACTTAGCTCATAACAATACTATAAGTGTTTTCAGGAAGTGCTTAAGAAGATAATCAAGTATGGGAAGTGTAGCTCATGATTGAGGTAGATAAAAGAACTCTGGTGAAAGAGGTCCACCGCTTAGCCTAGCTAGGAGTTCTATTTTCAGACTCCAAAGATAGTAGAGTTGTTTTCCAGAATATGACTTGTTCCTCCTTAGTAGACGAAGTGAAGGAGAAATGGATTGATGATCCCTACTTGTTGTAGCTGAAAGAGGGGATTCACGTGCATAAGATGATGGATTTTGAATAAGGGGTAGATGATGGTACTTTAGGTACCTAGATAGATGGTGTGTTCCAACCATAGATGGACTTAGAGAAGGAGGATCATGTTAGAAGCCCATAATTCCAAGTATTATATCTATCGATGTTCCCCAAAGATGTATATGTCGCGCTCCCTTTTTTTCGCGAAATCAGGTTTATGACATTTGGTAGGGACAACTCGTTCCTTTTGGGAAAGGGGTTTTGCAATTTTGAAGAGTCGCCACCTAATGATTAGGGTGCATTAGGACACCAGAAGAGTTCGATTTGAATAACCAGAAATAGGGTAAGGGCTTGAAATTATTCTAAGGGGAAGGTATTAGGCACCCCTCATAATCTACTAGTGTGGTTCCCAGCCAGACAATTATTGTGAATTTGGGTATAATCAACATATAAGCAAATAAGGCTCAAATAAGAGGGGGTTTCAACACATTAAGGTTTGAAAGTAAACAAGGTTTGAAAGAGTAATTAGAAAAGCTGATTTTAAAAATAAAGTGTTAAAATGCTGAAAAGAAAGAAATAAAGAATAAAGGGAGGGGGGTCCTAGGTTTATTAATAATATGGATCACCCCACACAATGCCCGATAATCACTCATCAATGAAGGGCTACACGTAACATTATCGCGCGGTCATCATATCCATATCAACCCTTCCTATCCCGTTAAGGTATTAAAGCGCGGAATGGTCTCGATTACTTGTTGCATGCTATTACCCGCCCCAATCCTATCAGTCCCGGAGGCACTTAGGACTACTAATACTAAAAGGGAAGGGATATTGGGCTTATTTGAGGTTTCGAAAGGTAAAATATCTAAGGCGGCATACAAAACACACATTGCACATTTGAGGGGAAAAGCATATAAACAAACAGGGGCTCAATTATACCTCCTTGAACAGAAAAGCACATAATTAGCATGACTTTCACATACTGTTTAGGTCTGATTAAATACTAAATGTGAGAGAGAATTTAAAAGTTGACGCAGACTGGTTCATTACAT
Organism: Nicotiana attenuata; assembly: GCF_001879085.1. Lineage (NCBI taxonomy): Eukaryota > Viridiplantae > Streptophyta > Magnoliopsida > Solanales > Solanaceae > Nicotiana > Nicotiana attenuata. Next base: position 93,983 of record NW_017672167.1, read on the forward strand.
AGGCCTGCCTACTGGTTGTAATTGTTAAAACAGATAATAGTTTATAGTTTTACCCTATGGCTTGCCTAAGTGTTAAGACGGGGTCCTATAGACATGATATCTACTGAATTTAGAAGGTAATAAGACATTAAAACTCAAACGAATTGTTTGAAAACCCTATAGGCATGCTTGCTAAACTTTGGTTAAGTAAAGGACTCAGATTATCAAAAAGAGAGACATAACTAATGAATTGATTACAGGTTCTGCAGGTGATATTATGTATATTACTGATTCTTACGTCTAGCAATGGGTGAAGCGAATCAGATTTATTTAGAAACTCCTATAGGCATGTTTTCTACATATTGCTGATTTTAGACACTTATAGACGTGGCATCTGGGTGCAGAAACTTGCTTTTAGACCTATAGGCATGGTATCTAAAAGTGCAGAAGCTTGTTTTAAAACTTATGCATATATCTAAATGCGAAACTTTGTTTAAAACCTTATGGGTATGCTATTTATATGCAACTGAATATGCAGAATTAGAACATCCTATAGACATGATTTCTATATGTATTTGAATATGCAGAATTGTAATAGACCTATGGGCATGATTTCTAGATGTATTTGAATATGCAAAATTTTAATAGACCTATAGGCATGATTTCTATATGTATTTGCATATGCAGAATAGTAATAGACCTATAGGTATGCTTTTTATATCTATGCAGAATTGTGATAGGCCTATAGGCATGAATTCTATATGTATTTGCATATGCAGATTTGTGATAGACCTATAGGCATGCTTTTCTACCCTTTGCATGCACAGTTACCCATCCCCTTTTTTTCCACTAGCCAGCCCCAAACGTTTATTACAACTTATTACAAACCAGAATGAATAAAATTACATCAGGAAAAGTAAAAAAAAGAGTACGACCAAAGGAGAGCCTGATTCAAACTTCCTGTCTGAATTATGAGATAGACCAACTTAAAGACCATTGATCCAAAGCCTTTCTCCAATTTGAGTGCGTCAAAGTTCCCTAAGAGCCTCAATAGGACTCCGGGCAGTGCTCACACCCAAATTGTATCACCAGAATAGGGACAAGTGCAGTGTGTAAGTGCCATCCCTCAAGTGTCCAAGTTCAGAGGGAACTCAAAGGGTCCCAAGGCAAGGCTCGCAGCAGGGGGCGGAACTTACGTCTAAGAGAGAGTGCAAGTGAAGAAAACAGAGTTTTAAAGAACTAAGAAAGTACAGAAGAGGGAGAAGGGGCTGGGAAATAGTCATAAACAAGTCATACAAAGGGTTCAGGGATTGGGGAAATTGCCAAAGTGCCTATGTACTTAGGCATTAGCTAATCCTGAGCATACACAACAATAGAGAGTGCTGTTATGCTTATAGAATCAACAAGAATACACAACACATGATGGTGACATAGAGGTTATGATTCCAAGGGAATCAAGTTTGAGCCATAGACAATAATATTTAATACTGTCATGCCTCAAACAAACCCTTAATATCAAACACATTAGGGTATGGGGGTTTGGGATTCATAATAGGAGAAGATTATAGCATGCTAAAGTAAACGCTTAACTGAGCACAAACAGTAGGCAAACATGTAAGTAAAGGTATTAAATAAACACATTATTTGTGATTGCTGAAAATCTTAATCAGTACATACCAGTTTCAAGGAGGCAAAATACAGTAAAAGCAGTAGCAGGACTTTGAAAAACAGGCCACAGTACAAGTAACCAGAGAGAATGCTTTTTTTTTTTTAATGTGAGTGTGAGTTCAGAAAACTAAGAGCGTTCGTGTGTCTTGTGTTAATGAGAGTGCAGGGCATTTATAGTTTGAAAATAGGTGCAGAAATAAGGCAAGAATCATAGTTTAGTAGTAATTATGGAACTATGTACCAATTAAAATCAATCAGTATATGGACTTCCTTTAATTAAGGAGTTCAAACTTAAACGGTAATGGCCATAAATTATTTAAGAAAGGAGACCAAGTAAACATCTTGTGCAAAGTAGACAATTGGGGGTAAATACATAGGAGTTTAATTAAGGGAAGAATTAATGAAGAATCTTTGAAATACACGGTTAACCAAATAAGGTAAGAAACACAATAAATCAATCAACACATAGTAAATCAAAGAGTCGGGGATTCGAAGTTACAAATAAACCAAGTCAGAAATAGGAGCATCGAAAGGCTAAGGAAAGTTTTCACTTCATCCTAAGAAACAAGGAAATTAGTAAAACAAGGAAAGAATCAATCAGACTTATACAAGGAGGTCTGAAATCAATCCACAATTAAGGGTTATTTTGAGAGGGAAATTTAGCATATATAAAGAGCGCACAAACATTAGGCATGTGAGGTTAAACCATGGCAAAGAGAAGCAGCAATAATAATTACAAAGTCTGTAGATAGTGAAACATGGTAGTCACATAGGTCAACATAGTAATAGGGAGAAGAGGGTATCAGAAGCATGCAAAAGAGTCAAGTAAAAGACCTTTCTGGAAAGTATAGTTTAGTTCAAAGATTGCAAGAAACCAAATCACATAGAGAAACAGAAGTTGAAACCAGGACATTGAATCCAGTCGAGCAACATCAAATAGACGAAGCAATTTTCAGAAGCTCGAATAGGTCCAAAGGAATTAGGGCTTCGAAATCAAACAAATTCAGTGATGAGGAACAAGCAAATCGCATAGCAAACATTCTCAAAACTCGAATGAACCCCAAATTTAGGGGTTTTCACCATCAATCGAGTATAGAGATGAAAGACAAGATACTCATGCAAAAATATCAACAAAGAAAATAAAATCAAAAACCTTAAGAAGAACTAAGACTTTTAACATAAAGAAACATAGCAGAAGAACAACATAAGAAACACAGTAGAAGAATCAACATAAGAAACACATTAGAAGAATCAACATAAGAAACACAGTAGAAGAACAACATAAGAAACACAGTAGAAGAACAACATAAGAAGCACAATAGAACATGTTAAAAATCAGAAAAGCTTTGAAATGACATAACAGAACCCTAAATTGGAAAAGGTAAAGATTTTGAAGGTAATGTTTTGGAAGAAACTTTGAGAAAATGTTTAAAAGCTTAGAGAAAACACAGATATACAACGGATCTAAAAGAATCATAAGAACCTCGAAGGCTAGGGTTTCAGAGGAAACCAGATGGTGAGAAAGGCTTGGAAAGTCATTGGTCTAAGGAGGAGAAGTCAAGATCAGGCTTGAACAGCCATGGCTGGCCGTAGCAAGGTCGGAGACAGCCATAGAACTTGAATGAAACTAAGTCTGGGCCAAGCTTCTTCAAGGTCTGACCTCGAAACCATAGTAACCAGGCATGTAGGAGTCGTAGGAGGCAGGTACAGGCCTTTAATGGCTTTGGAAGCCATGGATTCAGGCGATTTTAGGGTGGAAGTGGAGGGAGCCAGCTAGGGTTTCTAAGGGAGCTTGAGAGAATTGGGAGAAAGGGGAATTCAAGGGCGGCTGCAGGCACAAAATGACTAGGGTTTGGGGGTAATGGGAAATTAAAAAAGGAAAGGTTAAATGGTGGCCGTTGATCATTGTGATCATCGGCCTGGATTGAATAGGGATCCGGGCGGGTTATTTTTAGAGGTTCGTGGGTCGGGTAGTTTAAGATTTTGGCTGGGTAATTGGGTTTTAGGATTGGGTTCAATTGGGTGCCAAATCAGGCCAAAATTGAAATGAAAATGGGCTAATATTTAAATAGCCATTTTTCCTTGTTTATTTTATAAAAAATAGTAAAATAATTTTTGGGAATAAATTAAAAGTACTAAAATGATTAATAATACATAATTGTTGAATAAAAATATTGGAGTTAATTTAATAAATACAAACACGATTAAATCTTAAAAGAGGATAATATTGCAATTATATGCAATTTAGCTTTAAAAATACCAAGCAAATTTACAAAAATATGCGAAAATTATGTTAGCTATATTTTAGTATAGGTATGATAATCCAATAAATAAATCACCAAAATGATATTTTTTGGAGTAATTATTGGGTTTTTCCTGATAAAAATAAAGCAATAAATTGATTTAAAAAATCTTTGAAAATTAAGGAAAAATAGTAAAACATTGGGACATGCTTATATATGCATATACAGGCTATTTTGAAGGTATTTTGCATATTGAAATATACAGGAAAAAATTGGGTGTCAACAGCTGCCCCTCTTTACCCGGAAATGATGAAAGAGTTGTCGGTAAAGATATAATGTCCAATTTTGATTGGCGAAACGGTTTGAAGAGGACTTAGGCCGTGCTCTGGTTTCTGAGCTACCTACATATCCCTGGTCTTACAGGAATCAGGCCGTATGTAGTTCAGGATCCGTCGGCGGAGTATGCCGATGGAGACTTTCAAGAATGGATGCAATATTTAGGACGGGGTGAATGGTTGAAATCTGATAGGGCTGCAGGAACTGGAGCAGGATCGCTCCTGCCGAGATGGCCGTTGCTCGCTGGTTTACCTACAAACAAGCAATAGAAGCATATATTGTGCATAAATTTTAACGTGATGCAGATTCCCGTCGGACCATGAATGTTGTCTTTGAATGGTAAGGATGACGTCCTTAGACCATGATGTCTTGGGCCATGATGCGCATAATAATAAAGGATTCGTAAGCCATGAAATGATGCTCTCGGGCTATGAGAATGATGCCTCCGAACCATGATGCCTCTGAATAATGATATGCAAAGATTAAAGGAATCCTCAGGCAATGGTATGGCGTTCTCGGGCTATGCAAATGGTGCCTCCGAACAATGACACCCTCAGATAATTTGGCGATCTTTCAGCCCATGAGATCCAATGGGTGGCGATCTTTCAGCCATGCAAAATGTAAGGGCGGCGATCTTTCACCCATGCAGAAGGTAAATAAGGTGGCGATCTTTCAGCCATGCAGATGCAGATGAAGACAATGTTTAGTCTCGGAAGGCAGAATGGTAGCCTTGTGCGATGCAGAAAAATGTATATGGAGACAGCGTTTAGTCTCGGAAGGCAGAATGGTAGCCTCATGCAATGCAGAAAATATAGATGGAGACTGAATGGTAGCCTTATGCAATGCAGAAAATGCAGATGGAGACAGTGTTTAGTCTCGGAAGGCTGAATGGTAGCCTTATGCAGTGCAGAAATAATGTAAAATTGCAAATGGTAATAGAGTTTCTTAGATGATAGCAGGTTGCGATATTGTGACTGCTGGGGACATTGCGATATAGGGAATGTCGCCGGCGTGTGCGAATAGCAAATGCTGGTAAATGCAACAATTCTGAGAGTTGTATTCCTGAACAACGTTTATCTCGTGAGTGTATAGTATGTCATATGCTTTCGCAATCCAAGTGTCTGCATCTAAAGAAAAATCATGAGTTTTGTAGAGGGGAGGTTAGTTCGTATCCCTGCTGGCCTTGCTTGACCTATTCGGCTTTGATCTGGTGATACGGTATGTATCATTGGGGGTAGCGTCGCTGAACAAAATGATTTCGATAATAAATATGCATGAATTTGTAAAAATATGACATAAGTATATATTTAAGAAATAAATTTTAGATGAACCGATGATTGTGACGTGGCTCAAGACATTGCGACCTCTCTTGTTATGCAATTTTGAGGGTCCTCCTCAAAATTCTGCCCCAGTTTAATGGGTTGATGCTTCTGACGGCTGCTTGCGATGATTGACTGAAATTACTTCGGAATTTTGAGGGTCCTCCTCAAAATTCTGCCCCAGTTTCCAATTGCGGGGGGAAATGAAATTTTTATTGAATTGTGACCGAACCCATAAGGCTGCCTACCTATCCCCTCTTAAACGGAATCAGGTCAGACGTAGTTCAGTTTACATCATATAGGAAAGCATAAAGGTTACACATAATAGCGCTTGACTGCATCTGAATTGATTAGTTTTGGCCAAACTTCTCCGTCCATTTCTGCAAGTATAAGGACTCCTCCTGTCAGAATCCGGTGAACCGTGTATGGACCTTGCCAGTTGGGAGAGAATTTCCCTTTGGCTTCATCTTGATGTGGAAAAATTGTCTTTAATACCAGCTGCCCTGGTGTGAATTGTCTCGGTTTGACTCTTTTGTTGAAGGCTCTGGACATTCTGTTTTGATAAAGCTGACCATGACATACCGCGTGCATTCTTTTCCCATCTATAAGAGCTAGTTGCTCGTAACGACTCTTCACCCATTCTGCATCGTCAAGCTCAGCTTCCTGTATGATTCTTAAGGAAATAATTTCTACTTCAGCGGGAATGACGGCTTCTGTATAATAAATCAGCACATAGGGGGTTGCCCCAGTTGATGTGCGGACAGTGGTGCGATACCCCAATAGAGCAAATGATAGCTTTTCGTGCCATTGCTTATGCTTCTCTATCATATTTCTGAATATCTTCTTGATGTTTTTGTTGGCGGCTTCTACAGCTCCATTCATCTGAGGCCTGTAGGCTGTGGAATTCTTGTGTTTGATCTTTGAAGTCACTGTTGAGGTTTGAGCCATTATCAGTGATGATTGATTCTGGAATCCCGAATCGACAAACAATACGGTCGCGGACAAAGTCTGCCATGACTTTCTTAGTTACTGCTCTGTAAGATGCTTCTTCGACCCATTTGGTGAAATAATCGATTGCTACCAGGATAAATCTGTGTCCGTTGGAAGCGGCAGGCTCGATTGGTCCAGTGACATCCATTCCCCAGGCGGCGAAAGGCCATGGTGAGCTTCTTGCATTAAGCTCATTGAGAGGTACCTTTATCATGTCTCCATGTATCTGACAGCGGTGGCATTTCCGGACATACTGGATGCAGTCCGTTTCCATAGTCATCCAAAAGTAACAAGCCCAGAGTATCTTCTTCGCTATGACAAAACCGTTCATATGTGGACCGCAGGTCCCAGCATGGATTTCTTCTAGCAGCTTAGATGCTTCCTTTGCATCAACACACCTTAATATTCCCAAATAAGGAGTCCTCCTCTATAGGATTCCTCCACTATGAAAGAAGTTGTTGGATAACCTCCAAAGGGTGCGCTTCTGAATAGGACCCGCAAGCTCTGGTATTCTCCCTTTGCTAGATATTCCTTGATATCATGAAACCAAGGTTTTCCGTCTGCTTCTTCTTCAACATGGACACAGTAAGCCGGCTGATCGTGGATCTTTACTGGAATAGGATCAATGAAGTTTTTGTCCGGATGCTGTATCATGGATGATAGGGTAGCCAATGCATCGGCGAATTCATTCTGGATTCTGGGAACATGTCGGAATTCTGTCTTTGTCAACCTCTTTCTCAACTCCTACACGTGATGCAGATACGGGAGTATCTTGGAGTTCATGGTCGCCCATTCTTCTCGGACCTGATGTATGAGTAAGTCTGAATCTCCAATTACTAGCAACTCTTGTACGCTCATGTCAATAGCCATCTTGAGCCCCAGGATGCAGGCTTCATACTCGGCCAAATTGTTGGTGCACGAAAACCTGAGTTTGGCAGACACCGAATAATGCTGACCGGTTTCTGATACTAGGACTGCTCCTATGCCAACTCCTTTGAAATTTGCTGCTCCGTCAAAAAATATTCTCCAGCCATCATAGGATTCTGCAATGTCTTCTCCTATGAATGATACCTCTTCATCAGGAAAATACGTCTTCAGGGGCTTGTATTCTCCATCCACGAGGTTTTCAGCAAGGTGATCTGCTGGTGCCTGTCCCTTGATTGCTTTCTGAGTCACGTAGACAATGTCAAATTCACTCAACAGGATTTGCCACTTGGCTAGCTTCCCAGTGGGCATGAGCTTCTGAAAGATGTACTTTAGAGGATCTATCCTTGATATAAGGTATGTAGTATAGGCACAGAAGTAATGTCGTAGCTTCTAGGCGACCCAAGTCATAGCACAGCAGGTGCGCTCTAACAGAGAAAACCGGGCTTCGTACAGAGTGAACTTCTTGCTGAGGTAGTAAATGGCCTGCTCTTTCCTCCCCGTTTCATCATGCTGCCCCAGGATGCAACCGAAGGCACCATCTAATATTGCAATGTAGAGTAGTAAAGGTCTACCCGGCTCGGGCGGGACCAATACTGGTGGTGTTGACAGGTATTCCTTGATCCTGTCGAAAGCTTTCTGGCATTCATCAGTCCACTTGGTGGCGGCATCCTTCTTCAACATCTTGAAGATCGCCTCACAGATGACCGTAGATTGGGCTATGAACCGGCTGATGTAGTTGAGTCTCCCCAAGAAACTCATCACATCCTTCTTATTCTTTGGCGGTGGGAATTCTTGAATAGCTTTGACCTTTGATGGATCCAGCTCTATTCCTCGGCAACTCATAATAAACCCAAGTAATTTTCCAGCGGGAACCCCAAATGCACACTTTGCGGGGTTCAGTTTCAGGTTGTACCTTCGCAACCTATTGAAAAACTTTCTTAAATCTTCCATGTGATCGGTGGCCTTCTTGGACTTGATGACAACATCATCTACGTACACCTCAATCTCCTTGTGTATCATATCATGAAAAATGGTGGTCATATTCCCTGATTTAGGTGGCCCCTACATTCTTTAACCCAAACTGCATCATCTTGTAGCAGTACATTCCCCACGGCGTAATGAATGCCGTTTTCTCAGCATCTTCTTCATCCATCCAAATCTGGTGGTAACCGGCGAAACAATCCACAAATGATTGCAATTCATGCTTGGCGCAATTGTCGATCGGGATGTGTATATTTGGCAAGGGGAAGTCGTCTTTTGGACTGGCCCGGTTGAGATCCCGGTAGTCGACACACACTCTAACCTTCCCGTCCTTCTTTGGTACTGGCACGATATTGGCTAACCACGTTGGGTATTCCACTACCCTGAGGACCTTGGCTTTAACCTGCTTTGTGACTTCTTCCTTGATTCTCAGACTCGTATCCGGCTTGAACTTTCTGAGCTTCTGCTTTACCGGCGGACATGTCGGATCGGTTGGCAGTTTTTGAGCCACAATAGACGTGCTTAGGCCCGTCATGTCGTCATACGACCAGGTGAATATGTCCTCATATTCTCTTAGAAATTCCGTGTATTCCTTCTTTTCTGATGACGATAAGTGAATGCTGATCGTGTTTCTTTGACATTCTCTTCATCCCCCAAGTTAACAATTTCAGTCTCGTCCAGGTTGGACTTTGGCCTGTTTTCAAAATTCTCAACTTCCTTAACTATCTCCTCCGGTATGTCATCTTCCTCTGAATCTATATCTGTTTGTTGTGTTGTCTCATTGCATGTCACAGTCGTCGGTTCATTAAGATAAGTAATAGTAATGCTGTATAAGTAAAGTAATGAGAGAAAATAATAAGAGTGTTGATTTTGTAGGGAAAATCGAAATGCTTTGACAAATTCCATAACTGTTTTGAACATTGAAGATCTTATTGCGAAATTTTAAAATGCGAAAGAAAAACTAATAAGATTAAAAGATAGTGCATGATGCTTGTTCAGCCTTGCTACCCCGAGGCTCGCCGGGCTCTGGTGGTTCTGATGGTCCAGTTATTGAGGCATGCTCCTCTGCTTACAGCCTGTATGGAAGGGCCTTCCTCCCCTTCCTCCTCGAAAATGACACAACAATCCATATCATCGTCTTCCAGGAACAAATTCCTCACTGCTGCCAGTGCTTCCTCTTCTTTTGACCCATAGATAACTTCAGCCGGTTGGAAAGTCTGCTCCAAATGCGGTATTGGCTGCTCCAGTGGATAGTAAGGACCGTGCCATGGTGGCGACCAGTCGTTGAATTCTTTCCAAGTATACTCATATCCTAGACCGAAGGTGGTACCATGCTTCTTGAGTTTTATGGGCTTAGCGATTCCTTGGAGGTTCTTGCCAAGCCCTTTGCCAGGTTCCTACCCACTCCAATTCAATATGCTCTCGATTTTGTTGTCCCACCATTTGCCCTTGTCAATGGCGTTGACTCGCTCGATGTGGTGATAGGTCTCCCCACCTATCTTTCTTATGCCTCCGATTGCTAGGATGGTCTGGCGACTCTATATGGGATTGCTACCGTCGCTGTGAATGATCACCTCTTGGTGGTTCCACTCAAACTTCACTGCCTGATGTAGTGTTAATGCTACGACCCCAGCGGCATGAATCCAGGGTCGTCTCAACAGCAGATTGTAAGATGCCGGCACATCTATCACTTGAAAATAAACATCGAACCAAGTAGGCCCCATTTGCAAACACAGACTAATTTCCCCAATGGTGGACCTTTGGGAACCGTTGAAAGCTTTTACGTTGATGGCCCCGTCCTTGATCTCATGCAGTCCCATTCCAATGTCCTGAGTGTTATCAATGGACAAATGTTGAGGCTCGATCCCCCATCAATCAGGACTCTAGTGATAAAATAATCTTCGCATTACACGGTGATGTGCAATGCCTTGTTGTGACTCAACCCTTCTGGTGGCAGCTCATCTTCATGAAAAGTGATCTTGTGACTTTCCAATACCTGTCCCACCATGTTAGCCATATCTCCGCCGGTGATGTTGCTTGGCACATATGCTTCACTCAGCACCCTTAACAAGGCATTCTTGTGTGCATCGAAACTTTGTAGCAAAGCAAGGATAGAAATTTGCCCCGGTATTTTGTTCAGCTGATCAATGACCGAGTATTCCTTGGCCTGTATCTTTCTCAAGAGATCATTTGGCCCGGTCTCGGTGGATGGTTGGTCGGCTAGAAGCCTGCTTGCTCTACTCAACCAGATGTTCCGGGGTAGGTTTGGTATTTGATGGGAGATTTGGTTCTTTGTGCAACCATCACAGCTCTTACGTCTCTCTTTTTGGACACACCACCGGACTGCAAGGCCTCGAAGTTTGTGACCATACCACTCTTAATGCCTTCTTCGATTCGTTCCCCAGTTTGATGATGTTAGAAAATTTGTGGCTTTCAATCATCATTAGTCGCTCATAGTATTGCGGGTCTTGTGCCCGGACAAAGAATTTGTTCATTTGTTCCTCTTCTAAGGCAGGTCTGACCTTACCGGCTTCCGACCTCCAGCGGGTAGCATACTCGCGCAACATTTCTATAGGTTTCTTCTTCAGATTCTGAATGTAGAACACATCCGGTGCATTTTCTATGTTAAATCTGAACCTGTCCATGAAATCAAAGGCCATACCGACCCAACTTGACCATTTCTTAGGATCCTGGCAGATGTACCAGGATAGTGCATCTCCTTTTAGACTCCTCATGAATAGCTTCATGCGGATTCTCTCGTCTTTTCCTACCCCAACCAACTTGTCACAATATGTCCTCAAATGGACCGTGGGATCACTTGTTCCATCGAACATCTCGAACTTAGGAGGTTTGTACCCCTCGGGCAGTTCGACATCGAGCTGTATGCAAAGATCTTCATAATTCAACCCTTCAATTCCCTTGTTTCCTTCAACACCCTGGATCCGGCTAGTCAATTTCTTAAGTACTTCAGCTAGGTTCTTGATAAACAAATCTTTATCATTAGACTCGGGCGTGCTTGAGATGGGTTAGGTGGAGTACGGCGTAGTCTCCACATCGATGGGGGCGTTATGGTGGGTGTGGCAGTGGTCATTTGTGGAGTTTTGTGGTTCCGGGATGAGCAGCGGGGTATTGTTGGAAGTATGGCAGATGTTGCAGTGGTGGTGAGGACCACGATGGTTCTGTTGCTTTGGGAGATTCTGTTGAGGTGTAGGGTTCTGAGCATTTGGGAAATTGCTATCTGGAGTAGTGAGGGAAAATGACAGATTCGCCAGATTCCGGACCTGATCAAGTTCTTCCCGAAATTTCAGCAACTTTTGTTCCAGTTGGGATGCATTTTCCTTGGGAAACAAAGTACCATGACCGTGATTGACCTCTACTCATTCAGTTGAGTTTTCCTTTCTAGCGTTGTTTAAATCTTCCATCTTCCCTTTGTTCTTGTTTTTGACGGAACTAAGAGGAGAAGTGGGTGGAGGGCCCCTAGATCTTGTGAAATAGGATGATGTTGCCTGAGTTCACGAACTAACCTTTGGGGAGGGGAATAACAGACAAAAATAAAACAAAAAGGTAACCAAGTTAGTTGGGTTCATGAAAAAATGTTGCAATATTTAAACACATAATGCAGGAATATAAATCGTGTCCTAATTTGGGTAGGCCTAACGACAAATTGACTTGGAGAACTTGGAATGCTAAATGCCTTATTTTATTGATAAAAGATAGACGAATCCCAAATTGACAATAAATAACAGGAAAAATAAAGTCACTGATGGCCATTGGCCTTATTACATTTTAAATAACGAAAAGATAAAGTCCTATCTACTTGGTCCTTGAAGGACCCTCTCCAGACTCGACATCTTTGGCTCCGTCGAACAACTTCCCCAGCTTGTGAAGTCCCAACAGCAGGTAGGCTCTGGCTAACCATGCCGAATCTGGGGATTTCGTGCCTTATTATCTGCAAGAAAGAAGGGTTAGACCCTACCCCCACTGGACTCGACTATTTAACATCAATAATTAGCATTAAGCATTTAATTCTCCAAATAAATGCACAGAACGTGATAATGTTCGTTTGGGTTTCAGGGAAACCCGGTGGACTTTGGACAAGGCTATCTTAAAGAGTCATTATGCAGACAACATAACTGACTCGACTAGGTTTGACCATGCTGCATGCACAGTTAAACAGAGTAAGGTTTCTATGGGGTTTTAGACTGGTACCCTTGAGCGGACAACTCAAGGGGGAAAGGCACGGAACCGTCGACTACACCGTTGATCGACTGGTTTTACCGCAAATATGCCTTTTCCGGATTTAGGGGGTGATAATATCAAAAGAGCGCAACCACTCATTATAAGCGTTGCTATAAGATTTGTTTGGCACGAGTGGAATATGATGTTGAGCATGATTATGAAACAATTAAAGGCATGTTGTCATGTACTTGCACGTTTAAGAAAACAGTAAATACAACATTTTCATAATTTAAAGCGGAAATGAAGGAAAGCAGTAAAGGAAAGAAACAAAGAGACAAGTCAGTTTTGTAGTTGAAAAGGAAATTGAACACTCAAAAGAAATAAACCAATAATTGCGCATAAAGAAGCATAAATTCACAATAATAGCCTGAAATGGTAAAATCCTGGAAAAAAAATCCCCAGCAGAGTCGCCATGCTGTTGCGTCCCCTTTTTCTCGCGAAATCGGGTTTATGACATTTGGTAGGGACAAATCATTCCTTTTCGGAAAGGGGTTTTGCAATTTTGAAGAGTCGCCACCTAATGATTAGGGTGCATTAGGACACCAGAAGAGTTCGATTTGAATAACCAGAGATAGGGTAAGGGCTTGAAATTATTCTAAGGGGAAGGTGTTAGGAACCCCTCAGAATCCACTAGTGTGGTTCCCGGCCATACAATTATTGTGAATTTGGGTACAATCAACATATAAGCAAATAAGGCTCAAATAAGAGGGGGTTTCAACACATAAAGGTTTGGAAGAGTAATTAGAACAGCTAATTTTAAAAATAAAGAGTTAAATTGCTGAAAAGAAAGAAATAAAGAATAAAGGGGGGGGGGGGTCCTAGGTTTATTAATTATATGGATCACCCCACACAATGCCCGGTAACCACTCCTCAATGAAGGGCTACACGTGACATTATCGCGTGGTCATCATATCCATATCTACCCTTCCTATCCCGTTAAGGTATTAAAGCGCGAAATGGTCTCGATTACTTATTGCATGCTATTACCCGCCCCAATCCTATCAGTCCTGGAGGCACTTGGGACTACTAATCCTAAAAGGGAAGGGATATTGGGCTTATTTGAGGTTTCGAAAGGTAAAAAATCTAAAGCGACATACAAAACACATATTGCACATTTTAGGGGAAAAGCATATAAACAAATAGGGGCTCAATTATACCTCCTTGAACAGAAAAGCACATAATTAGCATGACTTTCACATACTGTTTAGGTCTGATTAAATATTATATGTGAGAGAGAATTTAAGAGTTGAGGCAGACTGGTTCATTACATAATTCAGATAAGAAGCCCGGATCAGGCTTGCCTACTGGTTGTAATTGTTAAAACAGACTATAGTTTATAGTTTTACCCTATGGCTTGCCTAAGTGTTAAGACGGGGTCCTATAGACATGATATCTACTGAATTAGAAGGTAATAAGACATTAAAACTCGAACGAATTGTTTGAAAACCCTATAGGCATGCTTGCTAAACTTTGGTTAAGTAAAGGACTCAGATTATCAAAAAGAGAGGTAGAACTAACGAACTGATTACAGGTTCTGCAGGTGATAGTATGTATATTACTGATTCTTACGTCTAGCAATGGGTGAAGCGAATCAGATTCATTTAGAAACTCCTATAGGCATGTTTTCTACATATTGCTGATTTTAGACACTTATAGACGTGGCATCTGGGTGCAGAAACCTGCTTTTAAACCTATAGGCATGGTATCTAAAAATGCAGAAGCTTGTTTTAAAACTTATGGATATATCTAAATGCGAAACTTTGTTTAAAACCTTATGGGCATGATATTTATATGCAACTGAATATGCAGAATTAGAATATCCTATAGACATGATTTCTATATGTATTTGAATATGCAGAATTGTAACAGACCTATGGGTATGATTTCTAGATGTATTTGATATGCAGAATTGTAATAGACCTATAGGCATGATTTCTATATGTATTTGCATATGCAGAATTGTAATAGACCTATAGGCATGATTTTTATATGTATACAAAATTGTGATAGACCTATAGGCATGATTTCTATATGTATTTGCATAAGCAGAATTGTGATAGACCGAAGGCATGATTTTCTACCCTTTGCATGCACAGTTACCCATCCCCTTTTTATCCACTAGCCAGCCCCAAGCGTTTATTACAACTTATTACAAACCAGAATGAATAAAATTACATCCAGGAAAAGGAAAAAAAGAGTACAACCAAAGGAGAGCCTGATTCAGACATCCTGTCTGAATTATGAGATAGACCAACTTAAAGACCACTGATCCAAAGCCTTTCTCCAATTTGAGTGCGTCAAAGTTCCCTAAGAGCCTCAATGGGACTCCGGGCAGTGCTCACACCCAAATTGTATCACCAGAATAGGGACAAGTGCAGTGTGTAAGTGCCATCCCTCAAGTGTCCAAGTTCAGAGGGAACTCAAAGGGTCCCAAGGCAAGGCTCACAAGAGGGGGGCGGAACTTAAGTCTAAGAGAGAGTGTAAGTGAAGAAAACAGAGTTTTAAAGAACTACGAAAGTACAGAAGAGGGAGAAGGGGCTAGGCAATAGTCATAAACAAGTCATACAAAGGGTTCAGGGATTGGGGAAATTGCCAAAGAGCCTATGTACTTAGGCATTAACTAATCCTGGGCATACACAGCAATAGAGAGTGCTGTTATGCTTACAGAATCAACAAGAATACACAACACATGATGGAGACATAGAGGTTATGATTCCAGGGGAATCAAGTTTGAGCCATAGACAATAATATTTAATATTGTCATGCCTCAAACAAACTATTTAATATCAAATATATTGGGGTATGGGGGTTTGGGATTCATAATAGGCGAAGATTATAGCATGCTAAAGTAAACGCTGAGCTGAGCACAAACAGTAGGCAGACATGCAAGTAAAGGTATTAAATAAACACATTGTTTGTGATTGCTGAAAATCTTAATCAGTACATACCAGTTTCAAGGAGGCAAAATATTGTAAAAGCAGTAGCAGGACTTTGAAAAACAGGCCACAGTACAAGTAACCAGAGAGAATGCTTTTTTTTTTAATGTAAGTGTGAGTTCAGAAAACTAAGAGTGTTCATGTGTCTTGTGTTAATGAGAGTGCAGGGCATTTATAGTTTGAAAACAGGTGCAGAAATAAGGCAAGAATCATAGTTTAGTAGTAATTATGGAACTATGTACCAATTAAAATCAATCAGTATATGGACTTCCTTTAATTAAGGAGTTCAAACTTAAACGGTAATGGGCAGAAATTATTTAAGGAAGGAGATCAAGTAAATATCTTGTGCAAAGTAGACAATTGGGGGTAAATACATAGGAGTTTAATTAAGGAAAGAATTAATGAAAAATGTTTGAAATAAACGGTTAACCAAATAAAGTAAGAAACACAATAAATCAATCAGCACATAGTAAATCAAGGAGTCAGGGATTCGAAGTTACAGATAAACCAAGTCAGAAATAGGAGAATCGAAAGGCTAAGGAAAGTTTTCAAATCATCCTAAGAAACAGGGAAATTAGTAAAACAAGGAAAGAATCAATCAGACTTACACAAGGAGGTCTGAAATCAGTCCACAATTAAGGGTTATTTTGAGAGGGAAATTTAGCATATATAAAGAGCGCACAAACATTAGGCATGTGAGGTTAAACCATGGCTAAGAGAAGCAGCAATAATAATTACAAAGTCTGTAGATAGTGAAACATGGTAGTCACATAGGTCAACTTAGTAATAGGGAGAAGAGGGTATCAGAAACATGCAAAAGAGTCAAGTAAAAGACCTTTCTGGAAAGTATAGTTTAGTTCAAAGATTGCAAGAAACCAAATCACATAGACAAACAGAAGTTGAAACCAGGACTTTGAATCCAGTCGAGCAACTTCAAATAGACGAAGCAGTTTTCAGAAGCTCGAATAGGTCCAAAGGAATTAGGGCTTCGAAATCAAATAAATTCAAAGATGAGGAACAAGCAAATCGTATAGCAAATAGTCTCAAAACTTGAATGAACCCCAAATTTTGGGGTTTTCACCATCAATCGAGTATAGAGATGAAAGATAAGAGAATCAGGCAAAAACATCAACAAAGAAAATAAAATCAGAAACATTAAGAAGAACTAAGACTTTTAACATAAAGAAACACATCAGAAGAACAACATAAGAAACATAGTAGAAGAAATCAACATAAGAAACACAGTAGAAGAATCAACATATGAAACACAATAGAAGAACAACATAAGAAACACAGTAGAAGAACAACATAAGAAGCACGGTAGAACATGTTAAAAATCAGAAAAGCTTTGAAATGACTTAACAGAACCCTAAATCGGAAAAGGTAAAGATTTTGAAGGTAAAGTTTTATAAGAAACTTTGAGAAAATGTTTAAAAGCTTAGAGAAAACACAGATATAAAACGGATCTAAAAGAATCATAAGAACCTCGAAGGCTAGGGTTTCAGAGGAAACCAGACAGTGAGAAAGGCTTGGAAAGTCATTGGTCTAAGCAGGAGAAGTCAAGATCAGGCTTGAACAACCATGGCTGGCCGGAGCAAGGTCGGAGACAGCCATAGAACTCGAATGAAACAAAGTTTGGGCCAAGCTTCTTTAAGGTCTGACCTCTAAACCATAGTAACCAGGCATGTAGGAGTCGTAGGAGGCAGGTACAGGCCTTTAATGGCTTTGGAAGCCATGGATTCAGGCAATTTTAGGGTGGAAGTGGAGGGAGGCGGCTAGGGTTTCTGAGGGAGCTTGAGAGAATTGGGAGAAGGGGGAATTCAAGGGCGGCTGCATGCACAAAATGACTAGGGTTTAGGGATAATGGGAAATTAAAAAAGGAAAGGTTAAATGGTGGTCGTTGATCATTGTGATCAACGGCCTAGATTGAATAGGGATCCGGGCGGGTTATTTTTAAAGGGTCGTGGGTCGGGTAGTTTGAGATTTGGGCTGGGTAATTGGGTTTTAGGATTGGGTTCAATTGGGTGCCAAATCAGGCCAAAATTGAAATGAAAATGGGCTAATATTTAAATAGCCATTTTTCCCTTGTTTATTTTATAAAAAAATAGTAAAATAATTTTTGGGAATAAATTTAAAGTACTAAATGATTAATAATACATAATTATTAAATAAAAAATATTGGAGTTAATTTTATAAATACAAACACGAATAAATCTTAAAAGAGGCTAATATTGCAATTATATGCAATTTAGCTTTAAAAATACCAAGCAAATTTACAAAAATATGCAAAAATTATGTTAGTTATATTTTAGTATAGGTATGACAATCCAATAAATAAATCACCAAAATGATATTTTTTGGAGTAATTATTGGGTTTTTCCTGATAAAAATAAAGCAATAAATTGATTTAAAAATCTATNAAAAATCTTTGAAAATTAAGGAAAAATAGTAAAACATTGGGACATGCTTATATATGCATATACAGGCTATTTTGAAGGTATTTTGCATATTAAAATATACAGAAAAAAATTGGGTATCAACAGTATCATGATCCCAAAGAGATTTATTGGTGGAACGACATGTAAAAGAACGTCACAGAATTTGTGGCCAAGTATGTGAATTGTCAGCAAGTGAAAGTCGAGCAGTAGAAAGCTAAGTGTTTATCTCAGAATACAAATATCCTTTAGTGGAGATCGTAGATATTGACCTTATAATAGGATTGTCTCGCTCATTCTGAAAGCATGGTTTGTATGGGCGAAGGTGTAGATTGCCAATTAATTGGTTTGAAGTTGGCGAAGCAGAGTTGTTGTGACCAGATTTGGTCAATCAGTCTATGGATAAAGTCAAGTGATTCAAGATTATTTGAGACAACTCAGAGTCTCCAAAAGTCCTATTCGAACATGCAACATAGAGACTTGGAGTTTCAATTTGATAATTTGGTGTTTCTGAAAGTTTTGCCCATGAAACGTGTTATAAGATTTAGGAAGTAGGGAAAGCTCAGTCCCAAATACATCGGGCCATATAGGATCTTATGAATGATCGGGCAAGTAGCTTACGGGTTAGATTTTCCATCAGAATTGGTAGTTATACACCCAGTATTTCACGTGTCATATTATAACATTCAAGTTTCCAGTATTCAGATCTCATATCACGACATTTATGTTTCCAATATCCAGATCTCATGTTAGAACATTCATGTCAGTTCAATACTCAGATACTCATGTCAGTCCAGTACTCAGATATTCATGACAACTTAGTGCTTGATGTTAGTCCAGTACTCAGATGTTCATGCCAGCTTAGTACTCAAATATTGATGTCAGTTTAGTGATTAGATATTCACGTCAGTTTAGTACTCGAATATTCGTGCCAGTTCCATATTCATATATCCACGTTAGTTCAAAATTTACATATCCATAACAGGCTAGTATTCATGTATATCTTTCATGTTATACATATTATAATGCCCTATGAAGCTAGTGTTATACTCTGTTAGCTGGTAGGTATTTTGGAGAAATGTCGAAGGTAGTTATCCTTCTCATTCAGAACATATATTATAATCTCCATGTCTTTCAGTATTCAGTCAACTCAATGTTTAGTCAGTTCAGTAGCCATTCAGCTCAGTAGCTATTCAGTTTAGTATCTCAGTGTTCATGACAGTACAGTGTTCACATGTTTCCATCAGTCCCGTTTAAGGTCTAGAGGAAGCTGTAGTTACAATCAGAACAATTATTCGAGGACGAATGATCGCAAAGGGGAGATAATGTAACACCCCGTAAATCCGGATTTGTTGTGGTTGCGTTAAATGAGTATAAATGTGACCTTTTAGACATGTGAAGTCCTATTAGGATGAGTATAGGTGTAAACAAAATCAAGACCGAGAGTGAGGTGCATAAAATTCAGTAGAATCGACTAAGTTTATGGGAGGTACATTTTATAGCCTGACAGTGCGAGGCCATAAAAACCCACGGCCATAGACAGTGCAAGGCACTATCCAGGGCATTAACATCAGCGCCCCTGACAGTGCAAGGCACTATCCAAGGCATTAACATCAGCGCCCCTGATAGTGCAAGGCACTCTAACATCAGTGCCTCTGACAGTGCAAGGCACTATAACCTTAGCGCCGCAGACAGTGCAAGGCATTGCAACTTCAGCGCCCCAGACAGTGCAAGGCACTATAGTTTTGGCACCTCTTACGGCGTCTTGCACAGTAAGTTCGGCGCCCCGACGGTGCCTCGCGCCGATGTTGTTTATCCGAGCTATTTTTACTTCCTCTTCAATTTTGGGACGTGTTCACTTATTTAAAAGCCCTACCTCTTTCCCCCACACCCCAAACACGATTAAACCTACTCTAGAAAGGGGAGCTCTCAAGAACCAAACTTCCCCAAGGTCCCTCCATCATCTAAGGTAAGTTCTAACGATGATTCTAAGTTAATTTCAATTCTCCAACACCTTATTAACATGGGTAATCCTTCCAATCATTAGATATTTGATCGAGACACCATTATTGAGAAAGGAAACCCTAGAACTCGAATTCAAGAGAAGTGAACTTCGAAAAGGTAATGCTTCTACTCTGTAATCATTATAACTACGAATTGATGAGTTTTTTGGTAGGATAGTAAATGGGTTTGATAAAGAGAACCATAAGAACTATGCTAGAATTTGGACTGTTGACTTATGATTGTTGTAAACATTTGGTTGATGAGAAATGGTGTTAGTTACATCTATTTGGGATTGTAGAATCACCTAGAAATAGTAGAATGAGAACTTGGTGAAGAAAAGACCAATGACTATGGACTATGAGGCTTTACGGCCATAAGGTGTTTGATAAAGTGCGTAGGTGACTAAATCATGAGCATTAATTCTAATAATGGTTCCTCTTGATATGTATTGCCATAGATTATCGTTGAAAGAGGTGACAAAACATTGTGATATTCTTGAAAGGACCAGAGTCAAGGTATGTGAGGCTAACTCTATATGTTTGGGAATGTTGATGCTTCTCTTTACACTACATTTCTTTTACAACGTTATTAATTACCTCAGAAATATAGTTAAGCTCAATTCCTTGAATAGTTGCAGAACTTCTATTCTCTAGCTTCGTAACTTGTTCATGGCTTTCATTCTGAACATTGTGAGCTCAATGCGTAATAAATATAGACTTGGATTTGATGCCCATGAGTCTTTGTCTAGATTACTCAGCATGTCATAGAGAGTTGAAGTTTCTGTTTTCATAATCTGTTCATAAATACATGCCTTAGTCTAGTCCTATTCAGTATTCTAATATCATGTAACTCAGAATGATTCAGTATTTCAGTATCATGTATTGCAGTATGATTCTCAGTTCCTAATTTGAAATCCTTGAATGTTGAACATCTGTATTTGGGCCCGAGGCGGCAGTTAATGCTTTATGCATCTTTGGGCCTGAGGCTGCAGTTTATGCTTTATGCATCTTTGGGCCTGCGGCCGCAGTTATGTTTACGTATACTTAGGCCCGAGGGCCCAGTTTGTGCGCACACACACACACACAGATATATATATATATATATAGATATATATATATATATATATAGGGCCTAAGGTCGGAGTTTAATATTCAGATAAACAGGCTGTTCATCATTTAGAAGAGGGAGTATTCATATCCTTACTTCTTTTGTTCAGTTAAGTTGTCAGTTATTATTTCATTTATCAGTTACTAGTTATTATTTATCAGTTATCAGCTATCAGTTATCATTTCAGTTTCAGTTTTAACAGTTATCATTTCAATTATCAATTATCAATTCTCAGTTATCAGCTGAGTATTAGTTTTAACATTTATAGTTCTTTCTTTCAGGCTTTACATACCAGTGCAATTCAAATGTACTAACGTCCCTTTTGCCTGGGGCCTGCATTTTACGATGCAGGTAATGATTTACAGGTTGACGATTCAAAGCACTAGGATTCTCGTATCAGCTATTTGGTTAGCCCCAGTTCTTTCGGGGCATTATCATCACTTTGCAGTCTTTCAGTATATACAGATAGTCAGTGTTTTTATTACTTCATTAGAGGCTTCATAGTCTAGAGTAACTGTTAGACATAGTCACAAGCTTTTCATGTTAAGTAATGTTTACTAAAGATATGTTTCAGACTTGTATTAGTGTTACCACAATTTGATTTATATCATTCAGACTTTTAGTATATCAGTATGTGTTAGTTTATCTTCTGCATATAGTATGATATGATATCACATGTTGATTTAGTTAGCCAGTTGGTTTGCTCGGTCACATATAGTTAGGCACCGGGTGCCGTGTTATGTCCAAGCCCAGGTTCGGGGCGTGACAGTTTCATAGAGGGTTTCTCATCTATTGCTGCACCTATGACTAGATTGACCTAGAAGCGTGCTCCTTTCAGATAGTCCAAGGAGTATGAGGCGAGCTTTCAAAAGCTTAAGACTGTTTTGACTACAGCCTTAGTTTTAGTGTTGCCTACGGGTTCGGGGTCTTATCCTGTGCATCGTGATGTATCACGTGTTGGCCTTGGCGTGGTGTTGATGCTATACGGTACGTCTATTGCCTACGCGTCTCAGCAGTTAAAGACCTACAAGAAGAATTATACAGTCCACGACTTGGAGTTGGTAGCCATTGTTTATGCATTGAAGATTTGGCAACACTATTTGTACGGTGTCCCTTGTGAGGTTTTTACCGACCACCAGAGGCTACAATATCTGTTCAAAGAGAAAGATCTTAAGCTGGCAGCGGAGGTGGTTAGAGTTGCTTAAGGACTATGATATCACCATTCTATATCATCCGGGGAAGACCAATGTGGTGGCTGATGCCTTAGGTTGAAAGGCGGAGAGCTTAGGCAGTTTAATATATCTACCGGCAGCGGAGAGGCCATTAGCATTGGATATTCAGGCCTTGGCCATCCAGTTTGTTAGATTGGATGTTTTGGAGCGTAGTTGAGTTCTTACTTGCGTGGTTTCTCAGTCTTCCTTATATGATCATATCAGAGAGCATCAGCATGACGACCCCCATTTGCTTGTCCTCGAGGACATGGTTCAGCACGGCGATGCCAAGGAGGTTTCTATTGGATATGATGGTGTGTTCCGGATGCAGGGCTAGTTATGTTTGCCCAATATGGATGGGTTGCGTGAGTTGATTCTTCAGGAGGCCCATAGTTCGCAGTACTCCATTCATCTTGGTGCCGCTAAGATGTACCGGGATTTGAGGCAACACTATTGTTGGAGGAGAATGAAAAAGACATAGTGGAGTATGTAGCTCGGTGCCTAAATTGTCAGCGGGTGATGTATGAGCATCAGTACCCGAGTGGTTTGCTTCAGCGGTTTGAGATCCCTGAGTCAAAAAGGGAGCGTGTCACCATGGACTTCGTTGTTGGGCTTACCAAGGACTCAGAAGAAATTGAGTGCCGGTATCCATCATCTCTGATCGGGGTACGCAATTCACATCGCGTTTCTAGATAGCTGTACAGCGTGAGTTAGACATACGGGTTGAGTTGAGTACAACATTTCACCCCAAGACGGATGGACAGTCCGAGCGCACCATTCAGATATTGGAGGATATGCTTCGTGCCTGCTTTATGGATTTCGGGGGTTCTTGGGATCAACTCTTGCTACTTGCGGAGTTTGCCTACAACAACAACTACCAATCGAGTATTCAGATGTCTCAATATGAGGCCCTATATGGGAGACGATGTCATTCTCTGGATGGATGGTTTGAGTCGGGCGAGGCTAAGTTGTTAGGCACAGATTTGGTTTGAGATACCTTGGAGAAGGTCAAGATGATCCAGGATCAGCTTCGTACAGCCCAATCAAGATAGAAGAGTTATGCAGATCGGAAGGTTCGCGATGTTGCATTCATGGTTGGAGCGTGGATTGCTCCAAGTTTCACCCATGAAGGGTGTGATGAGGTTCGGGAAGAAGGGAAAGTTGAGACCTCGGTATATCGAACCTTTTGAGATCCTTGAGAGGATAGGTGAGGTAGCCTACAAGCTAGCATTGCCACCGAGTTTGTCTGCGGTTCATCCGGTGTTCCATGTTTCTATGCTCCGGAAGTATTAAGGTGAATCCCATCTCATGTTCTAGACTTCAGCTCAATCCAATTGGAAGAGGATTTTACTTATATTGAGGAACCGGAAGCTATCTTGGACCGACAGGTCTGGAAGATGATATCAAAGAGCATTGCTTCAGTAAAGGTTCAATGGAGGGGTCATCCGGTCAAGGAGGAGACCTGGGAGACCGAGCATGACATGCAGAGTCGTTATCCCCATATATTCACCACTTCAGGTATGTCCTTATGCACGTCCGAGGACGAACGTTTGTTTTAAGAGGGGGAGAATGTAACGATCCGATTGGTCGTTTTGTGTAATTGTGCCCCGTTACCCCTTTTTATCCTTCACACATGTGTGTTTATGATTTTATGACTTGCAGCGTCGGTTAGTTTCATTCCGAAAAGTTTTCGGGTTGATTTGGACTCTTGATTCCGGACGTGGGCGTATGCCCGAAATTGATTTCGGAAGTCCGAAGGTCGATTTGTGTATTTGAAGTTGAAAGGTTTGACCATAGGTTGACTTTTAGCTATCGATCTAAAAAATTTGATTTTGGGACTTGGAATAGGTCCATTATGGTATTTAGAACTTGTCTACAAAATTTGACACCATTTGGGGTTGATTTGAGAAGATTCGGACGTTTAGTTGTAATTCTAGAAATTTTGAACTTTACTTTGAAATTCAAGCATTTTAGAGTTCAATTCGTAGTTTTAGGTGTTATTTTAGTGTTTTGGTTGCACGAGTGAGTTCGTATGATATTTTTAGACTTGTGTCGATGTTTGGTTTGCAGCCCCGAGGGCTCAGATAAGTTCCGGACATGTATCAGAATGGTTTTGAACTTAAATGAACTGCTGGTGTGCTGGTGCTCAGTTATCGCATTTGCGAGCACCAACCTCACAATTGCGAAGTTGACAGTAGGGGGCAGATGTCGCAAATGAGACTTCCCCTTCGCATTTGCAAAGGCAGTAGGATTTTGGCAATGTTCGCAATTGCGAACAATTGTTCACTTTTGCGGTTAGGTCCACCTTTGCAATTGCGAAGCCTCTATTGCAGCTATGAATTCTGAGGCTGTCACGGTTCGCAAATGTGAGCCCTGGTCCGCAGTTGCGAGGGTTCGCAGAATGCAAACCATTTGTCACAAATGTGATATCTGCAACTGGTACAAAGGGATGGGAGATAGGATTTTTGAAAACATTCTCTTATTTTTTAATCCTAGACTCCGTAGGAGGCGATTTGGAGAGGGCATTTTTACCGAAAAACTTTGGGTAAGTGATTCTAATCTATTTCTAATCAGATTCAATCAGTATATCTTAGATTTTAACATCAAAATCATGTGGATCAAAATGAAAATTTGTGAAACTTTATCAAGTTTTTGAAAAATAAGAAATTGAGTTTTGAGAGTCGATTTGGACTCGAATTTTGAAACTAATCACATATATGCACTCGTGGGATCATGGGTAGTCAAAATCTACCATTGGACCCAAGTTTTGACAGAGCAGGCCCCGGGTTGACTTTTGTTGTCTTTTTGGGAAAAGTGTAAAGATCATAGCTTTATCTATTGTAATTGATTTCCCATGCACTATTGGATGATATTAAGTCGATTTTGATTATATTTGAGCCGTGTGGAGGCGAATTGATGATAGGCTATAATTTCGCATTTTAGTCGCTTATTACACTCTAATTTACTGCACTTTAATTGAGTTTGAACTTCAATCGCTAGCGTTTTGCACTAATTGTGTACTTTATGCCTTGTAGGAGTGATTCAGAGCTATGTAGATATTATGGAATGAATTCAAGTGATTTGGAGCTATGAATCTGAGTAAAAGCCCAAGGAATCAAGCCAGGATAGTGTTCGGGGATCAACGGATGATAGTTAAGAACGAAACGGAGAATCGAGCGGGCATACAACGCATTGTCTAGTAAAATGCACATAACTTTTCGCTCAGAACTCCGTTTGGGCTCCACAATATATCGTTGGAAAGCTATTTGACAGGGCTACAACTTTTCTGTTTTGCATTTTTGCAATTTATTAATATAGCGCCGCAAAGCGCGGCGCAGCCTGCGCCGCACCTTTGGAAAATTCATGCAGCCTGTCAGAATCATCTCTTTGAACTTCCCCATAAGCACACCGCATGGCGCGTCGCCCCATGTGGCGCTTGTACAAATTTTACAGAGCCAGAGTCCTATTTCATGTAGAAAAGGGTGTTTCGTCTGGGCCCGACCCTACTTGGTATAAATACATATAAAAATGCTATTTGGGATACTTTTGACACAGACCTAGGGGAACATACTTTGAAGGAGAATTCACATGGAGGAACATACACCACGCTTGGAAGGAGGCTTCTAACTAGTTTTTCTTCTCTTCTCTTCCTTTAATCTCATAGTTTATTAGTTCTAGAGTTTTGGGTGCTACATGAACGTTGTAGTTTGAAGCTTGAATTGTTCTTATAATTTTATCATATTGGTTTAGTTATTCAATCTTGCGCTTAATTATTTGATAGTTTGATCACCAGTTGAATACTATCTACGAATCTAGGATTGAACTCGGGAGAGGAAATTTTAGATTGCATATAAGATTGAGTAGAGCAAGATCTTAACTCGTGGGGGGGGGGGGGTAGGGGGGGCGGATTTGCGGTTAGGATAGGAATATACCTAATCGCCCTGCTTGGTTATCATACGGGAATTATAAATGCGTTCTTGTTAATTCTAATTCCATAGGAATATAGGCGTTAGATTAGCTTGAATAGGCGAGTTGTACTTCGGGAGAAGGCCAATATTAACGTTGTCAACCAATAAATCAGATAAATTAATTAGACGATTTAAGTGAAAAACTCAACGGAATTGTTAGTTAACCCATAGCTCTGGAATATTCACTCACATTGAATTTGTCTTAATAATTCGCCAACTTGTTTTCTTTAATCTCTTAATTTGTTACTCTAGATTAATATTAGCTAAATATTCGTACATTAGGATTCACTTGAATAGATTAATTGTTTGGGTTTAATTTAGTTGATAGTTAATCACAAGTCCCTGTGGGTACGATATCTGGACTTACAATCCTATATTACTTGTCGACCACGTATACTTGCGTGTGCGTTTGGGAGCAACAAGTTTTTGGCGCCGTTGTCGGGGACTTAGAAATTAACTGTTCTTCTAGATTGGATTTTTACTTTTTGCCTATTCAAGTTTTATTTTTTATTTTTACCTTAGTTTGATATTTTATTATCTTTGTTGACATGGCATCTTGGAATGATAATTGGTCGAATATTTGTTATTCTTATTATGGTGATCCTTTTCCATATTGTGGAGGACCACACTTAGGACAAAATTGTGCATCTCAATCTGATGTGTGGAATTTTTATAATGTGTGTGGTTGTCAAGGTGGCCATTGGGATGCTTGTCCTAATTCTTATTATCCTTCTCAGAGTTCTTATTATAATGTTACTAATAATATTTATGAGTTTGATAGGAGCAATGAAGTGGAGGATATGGAAAGCGTGGCTCATATTATGGACATGATGAGGCAAGTGGCCGAGCAACAAGATGAAAATCGAAAGGCTATACAAAGAATTAGTGCAGTAATCATGAGAATGAAGGCCGATGTGGAGGAAGTGGCTGAAGAGAGCAAGCTCTCACCAGAAGATAATTTAGAAGAAGCAGATATAGTGAGCCAATATTGGCTCGAGGAACAAGCTCAACTGATAAAATCTCATGAGTTTCTCCGTGATGGTCTTTCAAATATGACAGAACAACTGATAGAAGGAAGAACTGAGCTCAGGCAAGAGATAGACCAATTTGGCTTAGATATCCATGACCTGCATGATCAATTGAATAAAAAGGTTGAGGCGTCTGATGCCCCACAACAAATTTTTGTGGATGCCGGCCAGCTTGTGGAGCGGAAAGAGGAACATCAACTATTCGACCAAAATATTCTTAATGATGCCAAGGTTGACGAAGAGTGCAAACTTGAAGATCTAAAAAATAATGCAATTTGGAGTTGGAGCGTATTGGACCTCATTCTATACACTTTTCAACATTGTGCTTGGTTGGTGAAATAAGAATTGATCCAGTCGAGCTTATGGAGGAGTCCATGGGTGAGGAACAAAGTGTTTATATTCTGAAATTCGCCACACCAAGGAGACAAAACGACATTCCTCACTTAAAGTCCAAGAAGTGCAAGATGCGATACCTTCTACTTGGTCTCTTTATTTTTACACCACCACCTCATGAAAGTGACAGAAAAATTGACGCAAAATTGGGGGCGCAATTCATATCCTTAAAGTGGATGGAAAAGTGGTGAAAGTGATGGCGTCGTACCGCGACGTTAAATCAGGCGCTTGTTGGGAGGCAACCCATCTTTACTGTTTTTTTATTTTTTTATTCTTTTTCTTATTATTGTTGTAGTATTTGTTTTTGGTTTTGTAGGACTATAAGAATAGGAAGCGCAGCCATTAGAAGAGTGCAACAGCGAGTTAGATGGTGAGAACTAAGTGTGGGGTGCCACACAAGGGATCATACCTGGGAGAAGTCTGAGTATCCCGTGAGCCGCTATTGCTTCGGCCTTTGGCCTACCAGGGAGTCACTTTTACCCTCTTGTTATTTATAGTGTGCATTGAGGACATTGCACAATTTTAAGTGTGGGGTGAAGAGATTGTTTGGGTAAGTTTCTGTGCTATTTTAGCTTAGTTGTAGTACTCGTTCTTAGTGTAGAGTTTTTGTTAAAAAAAAATAATATAGAATATTGGACTTTTTCCAACGATGGATCTCCTAGACAGTTTTCTTGAGGGATTTAAGTCTAATGAAAAAGGACAAAAAGATTTTCTTTGTAGGAGTGTAGCAATTCCCCCTTGGTTTTTCTTTGTGTCGCGGTTCTTTTCCAAGGGTTTTGTTTGAACCGGGTGTAGTTAATTTTATTTTTTTTAGAAGTAGGAAAACTTGTGCTGAGAATTGAATTGAAGCAATATCTTTTAACTTTGTCATGCCTTGAGAATAGTGAGTACTTTGGTTGTGACGCTTAGGCTCAATTTTTGACTCTTGTATAAGTACTTTAAATCGTATGATCTTAAATTTGCTTAACTGCTTTGACTAGAGTGTCTTGATGAGTCCAATCCTGAGTGAGTTATGTGCCATGTGTGTGTAATATTTTGTGTTATTCTGTACATTGCATTTGATGTCTAGAACTTGCATGTGTGGTTGCAAAGCGAAATAGTAGTTTTGTTCAGTCTTGGAAGTGATATAAGCGTTTCTTCGTTGAGCCATATACATACATTACCCGCCTAATTGTTATGCATCATAGTTAACCCCTTTGAGCCTGTAATCATGTTTCTTTGGCAACCACATTACAAGCCTTACCCATTTGTTTGAATTAACTATCTATTTGAACCTTTTCACCTCTCATGAGCACTTGAATTGTTATGAACTTTGTAAAAGTTAAAGTATGGGGTGGTTTGTTTGGCTTTTAAGTGGAACTAATGAAATAAGGAGAAAGGTGCAGTGTTTTGAAAAAAAAAAAATAAGAGCCACTTGAAAAAAAAAAGAAAAAAAAAATAGTTGAATTGCTGTGAAAAATATTCTTTGATAGTGGTGACTCTTGATGTAATTGTGCTTAAAGAAGTGGGGAGTTAATATACATTGATGTGAAGGTGGAGTTATGGTTTGACATAAGTATGGGGTTTTCAATGTTAAAGTGTATGTCTTAAAGTGCTTAGGGAGGTGTAGTCACTATTATATCTAAATATCTCCTACCTGATCCTGTAACGACCCGACCGGTCGTTTTGAGCTCTAGCGCGTCGTTAAGCAGTTTGAGGCTATGAGCAGCTTCATTTTAGGTATTATGACATGTACACATGGTCGGAATTGAATTCCGGGAAGTTCGGAGTTGATTTGGAAAGAGAATTCTCATTTCGGAAGCTTTAAGTTGAGAGAATCAACTAAGATGGGATTTTTTAGTAAACGACCTCGGAATCGGGATTCGAAGGTTCCAGCAGGTTCGTATGATGATTTCGGATTTGGGCGTATGTTCGGATCAGGTTTTGGAAGACCCAGGAACGTTTCGGCACCTAATGTGGAAGTTAGCATTTTGGAGGAACTTCATAAGTTTGGTTGAAGTGCATTTTAGTGTTATCAATGTCCGTTTGGGATTCCGAATCTGGAATAGCTCCGTATGGTGATTCTGGTGTTGGGAGCGCGATCGGAAGTGAATTCGGAGGTCCGTGGGTCATTTTGGAGTCATTTGGCTAAAGATAGAAATTTGAAGGTTTTTGAGGAGTTTGACCGGAAGTGGACTTTTTGATATCGGGGTTGGAATCCAATTCCGGATGTTGGAGTAGGTCCGCAATGTCGAACGTGACTTGTGTGCAAAATTTGATGTCAATCGGACGTGATTTGATAGGTTTCGGCATCGAATGTAGAAATTAGAATTTCTTAGTTTCATTAGACTCAAATTGGGGTGTGATTCGTGTTTTTAGCGTTGCTTGATGTGATTTGAGGCCTCAACTAAGTCCGTGGTACGTTTTGAGACTTGTCGGTATGTTCGGACGGGGTCCCGAGGGGCTCGGGTGTGTTTCGGGGTGATTTCAGACCATTTCTAGGCCATTTTTAGCAGTTGGTTTTTGGCTACAGCAGTATGCTACGCGATCGCGATAGCAATGAGTAAAGTGGGAGAAAATGGCCAGTGATTCGCGATCGCGGAAGGCCTTCCGCGATCGCGTAGAAGAAAGTTTCTGCTGCATTGACCCGACTTTGAAAGTTTGTATCTCGCAATCTATAAGGAATTTGGAGATGATCCAAAAAGGAAAGTTTTAGCCCTTTGTGTCTCATTTTCAAAAAGATAAACCATTTGGTATTTGGAGCTGTGTACAAAAAGTTATGAGTGGTACACTACAGCCTATCCGGGAAGAGTTTGGAGATTGCGAAGAAGAAATTTGTGTTGCACAGGGCTGACTTTGGGAGCTTATATCTTGTAATCTGTAAGGAAATGGGAGATGAGAAATGCATGAAAGTAATAGTCCTTGGAGTCTAGTTTTCAAAATGTTAAACCATTTATAATTTGGAGTTTTGTACAAAAAGTTATGGCCATTATACTAGAGACTATCTGGAAGAGCTGGGCATATGTTCTTCGCGATCGCAAAGCGTTTCCCGCGATCGCGAAGGGAAAATTTTGGGCTGAGAAGTGTTGTGCTTCACGATTGCGAAGCATTTTCCGTGATCGCGAAGAGTAAATACCTGGGCAGAAGCTATATTTCGAGGTTTCAGCCATTTTTAACATATTTGGAGCTTTGGAGTTCAGATTGAAGCGATTTTCACCATATGGATTGGTGTAAGTGTTCTATATCTGAAAGTAATTATACTTCATGATTCTATGGTTATATTCATCATTTATTTCGGATTTAAATGGAAGAAATCAAGATTTTTGCAAAACTTTTCAAGAACGAAAATTCAAGATTTGGAGGTCAAGTTGTTATCGGAATTTGGTAAAATTGGTATGGTTGAACTCGTATCAGAATGGGTTGTCGGATTTTGTGAGTTTTTCGGAATCCGGGCACGTGGGCCCGAGGGCAATTTTGTCAACTCCTCGACCGGAGTTAGGAATTTATCTAAATTGAATTGTTGTGAGTATTAGAGTATATATTTATGGATTTTCTCATTTATTGGCTAGTTTTGGAGCGTTGTGCATCGATTTGAGTCGTCAGAAGGGCTTGGAAGCCGATTTTGGAACTTCGGAGCGAGGTGAGTCTCCTTTCTAACCTTTTAAGAGGGAATTGTCCCCATAGGTGAATTAATTGGATATGTGCTGCTATTTGCGGGGGCTATGTACGCACGAGGTGACGAGAGTCCGTGCGTAGCTACTATTATGTTTATGTCCGGGTAGTCTAGGACCCAAAAACATGCTTTACTTGTAATACTTGTAACCTTATTGTTAGTTTAAATTGCTTAAATCATATCGAAGTGGCAAATGACTTTCTAAAAGAGTTAAACTTCATTTTCTTGACTTGTAAAAGAGAAATTTACACCTCCTTGAATAATAGTCTTGATTGACTATTAAAAATGTGTGTTTCTGTGTGTACCTGCGTCACATGTATGATTCGCGAGCAGGGTGATTTTTTATTTATATTTGACCGCGTCGCATGTATGATTCGCGATCGGGGTAATAGATGCATCTATGGTTCGCGCCATTCGACCCTCTGGCAGTGCATAGTTTAAATATTGTTGGATCGGGTCGTACGTCCTCGGCATGAATTGCGCATGCTTGTATTGCTTGCCTTGAACTTTATTGAAGTTGATATTGCTTCTTCCCAGCTTGAGAATATATGTATAATTGATGAAAAAGGAAATTGGAAATTTTCATAATAAAGAAGGAATTGTTTACTTGCTTCACTCTATTGAATTACATTCATGTTCATGTAAACCCTCGACTTGTCATATTACTGATGTATCATCATTGGACCACTAGTAAGTGTCGAAGTCGACCTCTCGTCTCTACTTCTTCGAGATTAGGCGGGATACCTACTGAGTACACGTTGTTTTCGTACTCATATTACACTTGCTGTGCATTTTGTTGCACAGGTTCAGGTGTGGCTAGCGGCTTAGTGTCATAGCGGCATGGTTGGTACGGAGACTTAGGTGAGCTGCATTTATCGAGACGTCCCGCAGCCCGCAGAGTCTCCTTCACAGTCTCCTTCACAAGTGCTCATGCACTTGTGACACCGGGTTCTGGGATGATTATGGGGTATTTTGTATTGATCTCTTGACTTTCATATTTAATTTGAAATGAGTATCTTTTACTAGTAAAATTGAAGGAAAATCAGAGTTTTCCCAATTATTTAACTGAGAATTTAATAAAGCATTTATGGTTGGCTTGCTTGACAACGGTGTTCGGCGCCATCACGACCCATGGTGGATTTTGGGTCGTGACAGACCCGCAGCCTACATTACAACCAAATAAAGTCCTACCTGATCCTAGACTGAATGAGCTCGATTAGTAGATTAGTACCCTACAGGAAAGTCTATGGTGCATCTTTTGTGGCATATGAATGTTATATCTGAGACTGAGTGAATTCTTTCTATCTTGAGTTCCTAAGTGTTCTTAAAATTTATTGTGTGGAACTACTCTCTTTGTTGTGTGAGGGCACTTGATTCATGAAGGAAAGGTAATTTCATTGACCTCTATGTTAGAGTAAGTGAGTGAGTTGCGAATAATGCGTGGTACTTGTGAGTCAAATCTTGAGGTGAAGATGTTACACTCTTGTGCTTAGTCTATTTTAAATATTCTTCGTGTGATGAGTTAGGAGAATTGTTTAAAAAGGTTGTGTCTACATAAAGTGTAGTTTGTTTGCTCGAGGACGAGCAATGGTTTAAGTGTGGGGTGTTGATGATAGGCTATAATTGTGTATTTTAGTCGCTTACTATACTCTAATTTACTGCACTTTAATTGAGTTTGAACTTCAATCTCTAGTATTTGGCACTAATTGTGTACTTTATGCCTTGTAGGAGTGATTATGAGCTATGTAGATATTATGGAATGAATTCAAGTGATTTGGAGCTTTGAAGTCTGAGTAAAAAGCCCAAGGAATCAAGCCGGGATTGTGTTCGGGGATCAACGGATGATAGTTAAGAACGAAACGGATAATTGAGCGGGCATACAGCACATTGTCTAGTAAAATGCACATAACTTTTTGCTCAGAACTCTGTTTGGGCTCCACAAAATATCATTGGGAAGCTATTTGAAAGGGCTACAACTTTCATGTTTCACATTTTCACAAATTCTTACTGCCGCACCACAAAGTGCGGCGCAGCCTGCGCCGCATCTTTGGAAAATTCCTGCAGCCTGTCAGAATCATTTCTTTGAACTTCCCCATAAGCACACCGCATGGCACGTCGCCCCATATGGCGCGCCTGTGCAAATTTTACAGAGCCAGAGTCCTATTTCATGTAGAAAAGGGTGTTTCGTCTGGGCCTGACCCTACTTGGTATAAATACATATAAAAATGCTATTTGGGATACTTTTGACACATAGGAGACCTAGGGGAACATACTTCGAAGGAGAATTCACGTGGAGGAACGCACAGCACGCTTGGAAGGAGGCTTCTAACTAGTTTTTCTAAACTTCTCTTTCTTTAATCTCATAGTTTATTAGTTCTAGAGTTTTAGGTGCTACATGAACCTTGTAGTTTGAAGCTTGAATTGGTCTTATAATTTTATCATATTGGTTTATTTATTCAATCTTGCGCTTAATTATTTGATTGCTTGTTCACCAATTGAATACTATCTACGAATCTAGGATTGAACTCGGGAGAGTGAAATCTAGATTGCATATAAGATTGAGTAGAGCAAGATCTTAACTCTGAGGGGGGCGGATTTGCGGTTAGGATAGGAATATACCTAATTGCCTTGCTTGGTTATCATACGGGAATTGTAAATGCGTTCTTGATAATTCTAATTCCATAGGAATATAGGCGTTAGATTAGCTTGAATAGGTGAGTTGTACTTCGGGAGAAGGCTACGAGCAATATTAACCCTGTCAACCAATAAACCAGATAGATTAATTAGACGATTTAAGTGGAAAACTAAACAGGATTGTTAGTTAACCCATATCTCTAGAATATTCACTCACATTGAATTTGTCTCTATAATTCGCCAACTTGTTTTCTTTAATCTCTTAATTTTTTTTACACTAGATTAATTTTAGTTAAATACTCATATATTAGTATTCACTTGAATAGATTAATTATTTTGGTTTAATTTAGTTGATAGTTAATCACAAGTCCATGTGGGTACGATATCTGGACTTACAATCCTATATTACTTGTCGGAGCAACACGAATTTTCGGGGAAAAGCTATATTCGAGTGTTGAATTAGCCTAGTTAAGATAATTATCTTGCATAACTTTGTGTGAGAGAACTACCCCTTAGGATTGGTATTGATTGATTTATGTATGCTATGTGAAAGCCGTGTACGCAAGGTGACGAGTGGGTACACGGGTTGTACGTGGTATTTGACTGGTCTAGGCTACTTATAATCCTTCTATGCCTTAATTTAATTGTCATATCATGTTCTAAATTCTCATAGCCAATCTATTCTTACTTTTGCTAATCTATACTTACATGGCTTAAATGATATCGTTAACACTT
Source organism: Nicotiana attenuata (assembly GCF_001879085.1). Classification (NCBI taxonomy): domain Eukaryota; kingdom Viridiplantae; phylum Streptophyta; class Magnoliopsida; order Solanales; family Solanaceae; genus Nicotiana; species Nicotiana attenuata. The sequence goes on from NW_017672167.1 coordinate 128,768, forward strand.
GTTCTACATCCTAATTGATAAATTGCTCTCATGCCTTACTCGAACTTGTTGCCTCTTTTATTGTTACATGATATCTCTTCATTGTTAATTATCATTATTTGAAGTTATTGTTCTTGTTATCTCCTTCATTATTGATTATCATTACTTGAAGTTATTTTTCATGTTATCCCTTTCCTTGTTGATTTCTATCATTTGAAGTCATTGTTATATGTTATCTCTTCCATTTTCAGTAATTCGTATTTAATATCGTGGTTATACATTATCTCACTGTTGAGTTATTAGTATTGAAGTTGTGAAAGTCGTTATCACGTTGATGAGAAACTGTTATTGTTGAAACATCTTCCTTGTAGATCATTTTACATTCATTATTTTTGTTGATATTCTTGCACACGTTGTGGTGGAGCCATGGGCTATTATTGTGGAAATATTGATATTGTTGATTGTTGGCAAGTTGTGATATATGGACACTTGTGGTGTGAGTTGTTATTATGATGTGACATTGACACGCATGCGGTGGTATAAGGCATGGGGTTAATGTGCATGCGGTGGTATAAGGTGGAACTTATGTGCATGTTGCTTATAGGGGAACTACGTGAAGCCACACGACGTCATAAGTGGGTTAAAGTGTGTCTAGCTATTTCAGAAAAATTATTTTCAAAACCTATTTCAAATGTAAAGCTGATGCGGCGATATAAGGAAAGATTGTAATTGAGATTGTGAATTATGAATACAAGGCGTCACCTTGGTTATGATTATTGATATATATATACACGAGGAGGTACCTCGGTGGTGATTCTTAGCGTTACCTCGATTGTGATTCTTGATATATATATATATATATATATATATATATATATATATATATATATATATATATATATATATATATATATATATATATATATAAATACACACACACACGAGGCGGTACCTAGGTGGTGATTCTTATTATACATGAGGCGATACCTCGTTTTGATTCTCGTTGTTTTGTCTTCCTCATTTTCTTTTGTCAGTTATTGTCTGTATACGATCATTGTGGTTCTCTTTATATGATTTCTTTATGTTATTTCTGTGTTTACAATTCCTGTATTAGTTCATGCTATTAACTGTTTCGTATCAGTTATTTCTCTGCTTTCCATTATTTATCCTTATTATGTTTTCATGCTGTTTATTTATATCCTTGTAGGTGTCTTGATATGGCATCGTCACTATTCTACTGAGGTTAGGCTTGATACTTACTGGGTATCATTGTGGTGTACTCATACTATGCTTCTGCACATCTTTTTGTGCAGATCCAAGTATGTCTACTCGTGCCGGACGCTAGAGGTGGCTTAAGTAGCTGCCTTTGGATTATACCTGCTCTACGTTCGTAGGCCTCAGAGTCACCTTCCCTCTCTTTACTTGTTGTATTTTCTTTCAGATAGTGATGTAGTAGATATTCCAGTTTTACTATGTTGAGCTTATGACTCAGTTCCACCGGTTTTGGGGAAGTATTTGTTGAGATTCTATTTTAGGAGTTTTATATCAGTTATTTAGCTTGTTTTAGTATTTTGTTAATTATTTCTGTCAAGTTGTTATTAACTGTTAGTGTTATCTAGTCGTAGAAACCAGGTGTGATCACGACATCTTACAGAGGGAAATTGGGGTCATGACAAGATGTCCGTTCTCCTTTGTCACCCAACCATGGGAACATTGAGAATACTTTCCTGGCACCCATTCGAAACCCCGATGATAAGCGCAGTGTCACTCTTTCATTTTTGAATGAGTGCTATTTACTCTCCAAGTCGGTGGGAGTTGCCAACTACTTGAATACTTTAGCTTCGAACAAGGATCGGCGCAAGATGGAAGCCCTTTCTACGGAATGCCTGATTAATAATAGCATGCACATGATCCAATCTAAAGAAGAACTTGCTACTTAACAAGATCGGATCGTTGCGGAACAAGATCAACTTGTTAGCGTCTCCCGGCTTTAAAAGCAAGACTTGCTACAATGGGAGAGCTTGAAGCCCAATTAGAGCAGTCGGAGCAAGAAAAGATCGTTCACAGCTGAGAGGCCGCTCAACTAGATGAAGAACTTGAAGAGTTGAAGGCTAAGTGGGCTAAGCTGCACGATGTTGTAATTGTCACAGCCGAACGTGAGTCCGTTTCGATGGAGCAAATCAATAACTTGGAGCAAGCTTACGTTCCAAAACCAAGGATGTTGATGCTGCCGAGGAGAAGAGATCTAGGATGGAGGAAAGGCTCAAAAAGGTCATGGAGCAGAATTGCGAACACGCGAGGACAAAATTGACCTTTGCCGAACCTATGACATCGTGAGGGATGAAAACGAATAGTTGCAATTCAAAATCATGAAGATTCGAGTGAAACTCCAAGGTCAAGAAGATTCTTTCCTCCTTGAAAAGACTTATGCAATTTATCACATGAGAAGGAAGACTTTGAAGGAGGACAAAGAAGGCATTGCTAGCATGGATGATTGCATAACCGAGGCTCGTGAATTAGAGACAACTGCCTTTGATAACAATCCTACTCGGCCTACTGATTCAAGCTCTTCGAACATAAGTTCAGGATAATGATGAAGGTACTGGACCAGATGCGAAATAGCCTACATCTGCAAAAGATGCAGAAGATACTTCTCTTCCTTCGGACTCCGCCGGCAAAACCAATTGATGTATATTATTTTTTTTTCCTTTGTAACTATGTCGAACTTATATTGAGTTTTGCATTATAAGAAATAAAAGATATCTTTTGCTAATATATGTTGCAAAAACATTTTATTTTTATCGAAAGGGCCAAAAATGTCCCTAAACTATAGGAGATAGAGTAATAATGCCCTACGTTTGCTTTTCGACACAAAATTCCCTACCATTAGTCAAATGGAGCACATATACCCCTCTTTCCTAATAGACCTCCAACTTAGACTTGACCAGATTAAAAAAGAACTTTTTTCGCTGAAATAAGCTCCAGCTTGGACAAAGCCCTGCCCAGCTCATATATTCGATGCTTGTTGCACAGAGAATCAAAACTTACAATTTCTAACTAGTCTTGCTGAAATTTTAGAGCAAAAGGCGGAGCTTTACGAATGAAGAATAGTATGAAAAATATTATAATTGTGTCTAGTCCTCGTGGCATTTTATTTCCTCACTACAAAAGATGCCACTTAACTTTATCCAAACTAGCAAAACGAAGCTCCACTGTAAGGTCCTATATTATACTATACACTATATGGGTCTTTTTACTTTAGACAAAAATAATAAATGCTCACAAATCCTTAGTCTTTCTAGCTTAATAACCACATTTCTGATAAGTCTTTTTGAAAAAGTGAATACAAGAACTACAAAGACATTAAAAGGTACTCTATCAGAAAATTCTGCATTTCTATCGACAAGTACATAATTGAGTGAAAAAAAATGTAGATGATTACGAGAACATTCAAATATTAATTAGAATATTATAAAATATTCAAATAAACCATAATCAAACAAAATTACAGAAGACAATCTACAACAACAAACTTGGTAAAAAGGAGTTCTTAAAAAAAACGAAAACATAGACACGAGTGGCATATATTTTGTCTAAAGGGGAATCTTAGATTACTTAGCTCGTTAAATGTTCATTTTTCTTTGCTTGAATTTCTCTCCAATGGCCGCAAGAGCCCCGGAGAAACTCATGCACCGACAACCACTAGCAAATCTTCCATTTGCTCAGCAACGACAGAGAGAGAAAGAGATGTTTTAATCTAGTCAGTGGGGTTAGGCAGGGCTTTGTCGGAATTGGAGCTTATTTCAACAAAAAAAGTTCTTTTTTAATTTGGTCAAATCTGAGTTGGAGGTCTGTTTGGGAAGAGGGGTAATTCTGCTCTATTTGACTAATGGTAGGGATAAATTTGTGCTAACAGAGGACATTATTGATCTATTTCCTATAGTTCAAGGATATTTTTGGCCCTTTTCCGTCATTTTATTTGATAAAGTTCAGGAATTTCTTACATCCGAAAGCTTTAATTTCCGGGCATTCATACTTTCGGTGTTTACCCTTTAATTATGAAGGTTTCATAAGAGAGGTCTCTTATATTTATGGCGCTCTTGAAGAGGACGTCTCCTATTTATTCCTGCATAAACATTCGAAGTTTAACTAACTTTTGAATGAAAAAGATCTTAATATATCACTTGGACAAGAAATAAGATAAAAATAAAGGACTTAAATTTATTCCTTCCTCTATTAAAAATATATTTACATAAACTTTTACTTGCTTAAGTAAATAAAGCTACCAATACATGTGGCTAACTCGTACTACTTATTTCTACGGGGTTGATCATATCATACCATTTGGACAAGAAATAAGATAAAACAAAAGGACTTCAATTTATTCCTTCTATTTCTAAATGTACATTTACATAAACACTTACTTGCTTAAGTAAATAAAGCTACCAATACATGTGGCTAACTTGTACTGCTTGTTTCTACGGGGCTGATCAAGCAGTCCCCGGTCCTGATAAGATACATCTTCCGGTTCTAACAGTCTCCGATCATCATGACACTTTTAGTGCTCTGATATACAATAGTTCCCCAGTGTATGGATACTAAGCATGAGAATTCAGACAATGGATTTTTTGCTATCGTCGATGATCCTTCTTCGTAGTATGCTTTACGTTACTGCCTATTTAAAAACTTTGCCAGAAAAATCCAATTGGTAAAAAAACTAGACGAAGGGAAAAAGAGTGCAGTACATACTTTCAGTATCAATAAGAATCTTCAACAGTAATACCTTTTGTGGTGAGTCACGTTCCAATTTCTTGGTAATTTTACTCCATCTTGATTTTCTAATTGATGTGAACCTTTACCAGTTACAGTAGAAACTCGATAAAGCCCTTCCCACGTTGGTCCTATCTTCCCACCATTAACTTCTCGGATACTTTGAGTCACTTTTCCCAAAATCAAATCTCCGACTTTGAAATATCAAAGATTTGCTCTATGGTTATAGTATCTTTCCATCATTTGCTTTTGAGCCACCATCCTCACATATGCTAAATTTCGATGCTCTTCATGCAAATCCAGCTTAATCAACATTGCTTTATTATACGCCTCCTTTTTTGCCAAGGAATACCTTATGTTCGGTTCCCCAATCTCCACCGGAAACAAAGCTTCCGCGCCGTACACAAGAGAAAAGGGTATTTCTCCCATTCTTGACTTCGCTGTTGTTCGATACGCCCATAACACTCCCGGTAGCTCTTCTGGCCAATTGCCTTTAGCATCCTCTAATTTTTTTAAGGTATGGATTATCACCTTGTTGGTTGACTCCGCATATCCATTAGCACTTGGATGATACAGAGAAGATGTGATCCTTTTGATCTTCAATCCCTCTAGAACCTTTGTGACTTTGGAACCTATAAGTTTTGTCCCGTTGTCACAGGTAATTTCTTTTGGTACTCCAAACCGACAATTGATATGATTCCATATGAAATCAATCACATCTTGCTCTTCAATCTTATTGAAAACACCTGGTTCAACCCATTTAGTAAAATAATCAGTTAAAACTAAAAGAAAATTTACTTGCTCGGGCCCTTGAGGTAAAGAACCAACTATGTTCATACCCCATTTCATTAATGACCACGGTGACACCACTGAGTGTAGAAGCTCTGCCGGCTGATGCATTAATTATGCATGACGCTTACACTTCTCATGTTTTTGAACGAGTTTCTTTGCGACTTGTTCCATCCGGGGTCAATAGTAACTAGCCCTTATCAATTTAAGAACCAACGAGTCAGCACCGAAATGATTTCTGCAAACCCCCTTATGAACTTCTCTCATCAGATAATCAGCCTCCGATGTCCCTAAACACCGAACTTATGGTCTTTGAAAACACATTCGGTAAAATTGACCATCAACAAGGCAATAACGAGTAGCTTTAGTTCGTAGCGCCTAGGAAGCTTTAGGATCTTCAAGCAATTTTCCATGCCCTAAATACTTTATCAACTCCTTTCTCCAATCCCAAATTAGGTTGTTGACATAACTTTGCGATACCCATCAATATCTAGTACCGAGTGCAACAGCTAAATACTACACCGGAATCGCCTCCTTTCATTTTCATGGACAACCCTAAATTGGCCAACGCGTCTGCCTCCACGTTCTTTTCCCTCGGGATATGAATTATCGACCACTCCCTGAACCAGGAAAGTAAAACTTGAACTTTAATGAAGTACTGCTGCATGCGCTCCTCTTTGGTGTCAAAGACTCCATATATCTGGTTCACTATCAGCTGTGAGTCGCACTTTACTTCAATCACCTCGGAGCCTAGTCCCCAAGCTAATTCAAGTCTTGCAACCAAAGACTCATACTCGACTTCATTGTTAGTCAAAGGTATAGTTCTAATGACCTGTCTTAGGATCTCTCCGGAAGGAGTGATTAATACTATCCAAAGACCAGACCTTTTTATGTTGGAAGCTCTGCTCGTAAATAAAGTCCATACACTGGAGATGGTTCCCAACACCAGAACTGCTTTTTTAGTAGCTAAAGGCATCATTCCCGGACAAAAGTCAACCACAAAGTCGGCCAACACTTGTGACTTAATAGCTATCCTAGGTTTCTATATTAAATTCACTAATTTTTACCGCCTATTTAGCTAATCGGCCTGATAATTTTGGTTTATGAAGGACGTTCCTCAAGGGAAAAGTTGACACAACAACTATTGGGTGGCACTGAAAGTAGGGACTGAGCTTTCGAGAGGCAACTAAGAGAGCTACATCCAACTTTTTTAGTTACAGATAATATATCTCTACTCCAGATAATATTTTACCAACGTAATAAATGGGGAGTTGTGTACTTTCTTCCTCCCGAACCAAGACTGCACTCACCGCAATTTTTGAAACCGCTAAATAAATTAACAATTCTTCATTCTCCTTTGGTTCGGACATTAGCCGAGGACTGGACAAGTACCTTTTTAGTTCTTTCAATGCTTGGTGGAATTTCGAAGTCCACAAAAATCATTCTTCTTTTTTAAAAGTGAAACAAAATAATGACATTTCTCCGAGGACCTTGATATGAATTTGATAAGGGCCGCCAACCTAGCGGTCAACCTTTGTACTTCCTTCACACTTGTTAATTGATCAGGGATATCCTCTATAGCCTTTATCTTGTCAGGATTTACCACAATTCCTCTCTGAGAAACCAAGAAAACCATAAACTTTCGGGACCCAACTCCAAAAGCACATTTTTTGGGTTGAGCTTCATGTTGAATTTTCTCAAAATATTAAATGTCTCTTGTAAATGAGTAAAATGACTTACCAACATATCATCAATATAAACTTTCATAGTTTTAGCAATTTGATGTTCGAACATCTTATTAGCGAGCCTTTGATAAGTGGCTCCGACATTCTTAATCCCAAAAGGCATCCCATTATAGCAATAACTGCCAAAATTTGTGATGAATGAAGTTTTTTCTTGGCCCTACAGGTGCATCCTAATTTGATATACTCGGAAAATGCATCACGATAACTCATCAGTTCATGCCCGGCCGTAGCATCGATCATGTGGTCAATGGGAAAGAATCCTTAGGTCATACCTTATCTAAATCTTTATAATCTATACACATTCGAAATTTATTGTTCTTTTTAGGAACAACCACTACATTAGCTAGCCAATCAGGATAATTGACCTCACGAATTGAACCTCTAGTTAATAACTGGTTACCTCCTCTTTAACAAACATGTTCCTGACCTCAACTATTGGCCATCTCTTATGCTTCACAAGCGGAAAATTAAGGTCCAAACTTAACTTTTGGACAACTACATCTAATGGAATACCAATCATACTATTATCACGCGAGAGAGCCTGGGTAAGGTTCTAATTGAATCATCACGCTAGAACATATTCTTATGCTCGTTGTTTGTTCCAACATTGAAAGAGTTATTCAAATCGTTAGCTGCTATATCTGATTTTTTTACTAAAGAAAAACGTCAAAATGTGTTAGTAATGGATGAATGGATCAATGTAATAATATAATTGTCTATGCCCCATGATGGGCGCCTAATTGTTTACCCGTAAAATAGTATAGTTGAATTTGTAACGTGATTTGCAGACACGTGAATTAATTTGATCCAAGAATATAAAACTACTAAGAACGGAAATAAATTGATTAAATAAACTTGAATAAAATACAATCCTGTCTGGGATGAGCTTCTCCGGAAGCAATAATAAGAACAATATCTAGAACAGAAAGAGAGAATGTTGTTAATAGAGTAAGAGCAAGTTTGCCTTTTTTGTATACATATGTTTTTCGTGTCTCATATGGATACAAATTCTTCTATTTATAGCTCAATTTAGGGAGACAAGATCCCAAAATCAAGCTCTTCTTTAACATGAATATAACCCCTCTTGATGAGTGCATAACGGTTGGGGTTTAATGCAAAGATTTTTTGTAACGGCTGCTCATTGAATGCTATCTTCTCCAACCGATAGCTTCCTTTCAAATCTCCGTCCTCGGTTCCAATGCCTTCGAAACTTATTCAGCACCGATCACATGTTCGTAATCGTTGCCAGCTATTTGTTGACTCATATCTTACTTGTCTTTTCATTAATGTCATGACCCTAACGCCGAACTCGGTCGTGATGGCGCCTCTCGTGAAGACAAGGCCAGTCAGTCTAACACAATTCATACTTTTAAGCAGTTAAATAGCATAAAGATAGTTTAAAAGTGATTTAATAGCAATAATTAGCGGAAATAGAGATAACAAAGCGGAAATCCAACCCGACACAGCCCTAACCGGGGTGTCACAAGTCATGAGCGTCTACGAGTAATAACACAAGTCTACTAAATCCAAAACTACTACAATTGTTCGAAGGAAATAGAAATGACAGGATAATAGAGACTCGGGGCTGCGAACGCCAACAACTACCTCGTAGTCTCCGAAACACCGCCTGGACTAGAGGAATCAGCACTCCGGAGCGGGACCAACAACGTCTGAATCTGCACACATGGTGCAGGGAGTAATGTGAGTACTCCGACCCAGTGAATAATAAATATAAATAATGACTGAAAGTAAGAAAACACGTATACACAAGGTATTCTATAATGAAGCAGTTAAATAAGTAATTAGCAAGCAGCAAACCAATGAAAAGTAGAATAGAAATACTTCTACAACAAATAAATAGGTAATTGACGGACAATTAAGATAAAGTAAACACATAGAAGTTCGCCCCTCTCGGGCTCAATCTATCACAATGGGTATCTGTGCTCACTGGGGGTGTGCAGACTCCTGGAGCGGCCCCTTACGGTCCAAGCACAATATCAAGCCATCTCGTGGCATCAAATCTAGGCCCTCGGCCTCATATCAATCAATCCACCTCGTGGCGTACATATCTCAGGCCCTCGACCTCATATTAGTATCAGTGTTTCCTCACAACATAGGCCCTCGGCCTTACTCAGTCAAAAATACTCACAAGCCCCTTAGGCAATAGTAAAACAGTATTTCTCAGCCCAAATATCATTTAAATCTTAAAACTGAGTAAACACGGCTGAGTATGAAAACAATGGAAAATAACATGACTGAGTTCAAGTAATAAGTCAAAACAGTGAAAAAATATCAATGAAAAGCCCCGAAGGGTTCAAATAGTTGACACTAGGCCCAAATATGACATTCAGTCCAAAATAATAATGATAACAGTTCATTTTCAATCAACTACGCGGTAACATCATCAATCGGGATGGACTAAGTCACAATCCCCAACAATGCTCTACCCCACACTCGCCATCTAGCATGTAAGTCACCTCAACATAGTACTACGATGTGCAATCCGGGGTTTCAAACCCTCAGAACATCATTTACAATCATTACTCACCTCGAACCGGCTAAATCTCTAGCTCGCGACGCCTTTTCTCCTCGATTCGGACTCCACGCGCGTCGGATCTATCAAAAATCAGAACGAATACGTCACAATATGCTAAAGGAACAAAACCCAAGCAAAAACAATTGAAAAATACCAAAAATCCCGAAATTAGCAAAACCCGAGCCCCGGACCCACTTCTCGAAACTCAGAAATTTTTACATCAACGGGTTCCTTATCTCCTCATGAGTTCATACATACCAAAAGTTCTCAAATACGACCCCAATTGGTCCTCCAAATCCCCAAATCAAAATCCCAAAATTCCAAGCCCTAGTTCTTCCATTTTTAGCTTAAGTTCAATGATTTTCTAGGTAGATTTCACAATAGAAACGAGTTTTAAGTTCAAAAATCTTACCTCCAATCGATTCCCCTTGAATCCCTCGTTAATCTCCACCAAGAAGCTCTCAAAATGATCAACTATGGGTGAAAATAGACCCAAACTCGCGGATGAAATGACATAAAACATTCCGCCCAGGTCTGCTTTTCCTTCATCGCGATCGCGGCACTACCCTCGCGATCGCGAAGAACAAATCATCAAGTCCCCATAAAGCCAAAGCGAACGTGATGCCTTTGCCTCCTACCACTTCGCAAACGCGAGCTCCCTCACGCGAATGCGATGAACAAAAGACCCTTTGCCCCTCAAACCCAAATTACTCTACGCGACCGCGAGTGTCCTCTCGCGAACGCGAAGCACTGAACCCCAGCCTTCCGTGAATGCGAAGCCTCTCACGCGAACGCTAAGGCTTAAATCTGGCCTTCCTCAATTCCTACTACGCGATCGCGAGGCTCCCTATGCGATTGCGAAGGGCAAAAATCCTGCACAGCTGAACCTGCAATTTTTCTGCAATTTTCCAACTTCAAATGATCTGAATGACTACCTGAAACTCACCCGAGGCCCCCGGGACCTCAACCAAAAGCACCAACACATCTTAAAACCTTATTCAAACTTGTTCCAATCATGAAATCACCTCAAACAACATCAAATCACTCAAAAGACATCGGATTCAAGCCTAAGTTTTTCTAAAATCTTCTGAAATACGCTTTTGATCAAAAACCCAACCAAACCATGTCCGAATGACCTGCAATTTTGCACACACATCCCAAATGACACAACGAAGCTACTGCAACTCTCGGAATTCCATTCCGACCCCCGGATCAAAATCTCACCTACCAACCGGAAATCGCCAAAATATCAACTACGCCAATTCAAGCCTAATTCTACTCCGGACCTCCAAAACCCATTCCGATCACACTCTTAAGTCATAAATCACCTCCCGAAGCTAACCAAACCATCAGAACTCACATTCGAGCTTTCTAACACATAAGTCAACATCCAGTTGACTTTTCCTACTCAAACCTTCTTAAAAGAGACTAAGTGTCTCAAACCTTATCAAAATCATTCCAGACTCGATCCGATCAGCCCGATACCACAAAACGCGGATAACGAAGCATAAAGAAGCAGAAATGGGGGAAACGGAGAGGTAACTCATGAGACGACTGGCCGGGTCGTCACAATTTACATGTAAAATCGTCAATCATCCACATGTCATTCATCAATTTTACCCCATATACTTGTTGAATGCGGTGTCATGGGAAACCACTTCATTCATATTTTTTACTTGATATGTACTAGATAAGAACTTTAAGGATAAATAAAAAATGACACCACTTACCGTTATTGTGATTTGTTCATTAGTCCACTTTTTTTAAATTTTGACATTACTTATGAAATGTCTTGTGTACACCATTGGGCAAGGCCAACCTCCCCAGTTGGACATCTCGCATCATGAGGGACATGGCGAGGCAGTCCTGGGAGTTGATGGCGTGAACAAAAAAGAGAGGGGAAGGGCAAGAGGTACCTCGAGGAGTAGGCTTGAGACAAAACAAAATAGCTACGCGTCGTGCGCGCACGCGAGAGAGCCTGGGTAAGGTTTTTGTTTGAGGCAACTCAGCTATATTTTTGTTCCAAATTTTTTTAAGTATATAATGTGTCAAGCAACTTATCTAATTTATTTTTTCTTGATAAATAAAAATTTATTGAAATTATCAATTACGGATGGGGAAAAAGAATTTCTTGATTGTCCAAATAGCATTTGAAGGTATTGTTAACTTTCGTTTAGCGCGTAAAGATGTTTCAAATCTACCGAAAGTCCACAAAGTAGTATAAAATTGTCTAGTTTTTGGTCTTAATTGACCCTCTTATTTATGAAAAAGTTAGGGCGATGTGCACAAATAGCCACTAAGAGCACCTGTATTTACCTTAAAGCCAGTGTTCTAAATGTCTTTAGTCTTTAGCTAATGGTTTAATAAACTTTTACCTGACTGGATAAAAATACCCTTCTGCTATAACTTATACCTACACTTTTATTAACGATTAGCAGCAGCAGCAGTAACGAACTTCAGCAGTAGCTTCTCTTCCGATTTGAGACTGTGATCACTATAGAATTGCAGAAGCTTCTATTCCGATTTGAAACTATAGAATTCGACTTTCTCGTCCAAAAATCGACATAAATTTACTGTAAGTTATGCTTTTGTGTGTTTCTATTGATTTTTATTTTGTTACTACGAATTTGATGCTAGGAATTTTTTTTGAATTTCTTGATTAATAAGGTTAAGGACATCGCGTCCTTTGATAATTCTATAAAAATTGAGCACACAATGTTAAGGATTTGGTGTCATGATCGTTGCTACTAATATTAAGGACATAGTGTCCTGATTTTGCAAATTGAATTGAAAAAGTTAAGGACACAATGTCCTTAACTTTTTTGCTGTTCTTCTGAATATTAAGCACATACTGTCATAGTTTTTCAAATTGTTTTCAAAAAGTTAAGGACATTTGGTCCTGAAGTTTGAGTTTGAAGTTGAAAAGTTAAGGACACTTGGTCCTGAACTTTGACTTACATGTTCAAAAGTTAAGGACAGGCAGTCTTTAACGTCAAGTTTGAAGTTGAAAAGTTAAGGACACTTGGTCTTGAACTTTGACTTACATGTTACAAAGTTAGGACATGCAATCCTTAACTTCAAGTTTGAAGTTGAAAAGTTAAGGATACTTGGTCCTGAACTTTCACTTACATGTTCAAAAGTTAAGGACATGCAGTCCTTAACTTCAAGTTTCAAGTTGAAAAGTTAAGGACACTTGGTCCTGAAGTTTGAGTTTTAAGTTGAAAAGTTACTTCAAGTTTCAAGTTGAAAAGTTAAGGACACTTGGTCCTGAAGTTTGAGTTTCAAGTTGAAAAGTTAAGGACACTTGGTCCTGAACTTTGACTTACATGTTCAAAAGTTAAGGACACTTGGTCCTGAACTTTGAATTATAAGTTCAAAAGTTAAGGATACCTGGTCCTTAACTTTGATGTCCAAGTTAAAAAGTTAAGGACAGTTGGTCTTTAACTTTGAATTCCAAGTTTAAAAGTTAAGGAAACTTGAATTTGTAGTACCTATTCTTAATTATACAAGGATTGTTCTATAAAATATGTCCTGAGTTTCCCATTCTCTTGACTTGCAGGATGTCACGACCCAGATTTCCCCACCCTCGGGGGTCGTGATGGCGCCTACTCGTAGAAGCTAGGCAAGCCACAAATCAAAAACTCCTACCTATTTCATTTTAAATCCTTTTATCTATCATAACAACAAGCGTTAAATATTTAAATGACAGCGGAATATGAAATTAAAGCGGAAGACTTAAATTAAAGAATCTGAACAACAATGCGGAAACAACATAAACCTCTACCCAAGAACTGGTGTCACATACTCACGAATTACTAAGAGTGCTAAATACAACCGTTTGAAAGAAAATATAGTTGTTTGTCTCGAAATACATGAGATAACAGACTGAAATAAAAGATAGATGCCTGCAAGGCTACCTCGGTGTCTTGATGTACTGAAGGCTAACTCCCGCACTACTGCAACTGCTGTCCAACACCTGGATCTGTGCAAAAGAGCATAGAGTGTAGCATCAACGGAACTGACCCCATGTGCTGGTAAGTGTCTGGCCTAACCCCGGCGAGGTAGTGACGAGGCTAGTACCAGACTCCTGACAAACCTGTGCACTTATATAAAATATTGCAGAAAAATAAACAAGTAATGAGCAGTTATAAGGGAGGGGGTACATGCCTCGGGGAAACAGTTCAACTTAGCAGAAACTGAATTAAATATGAAGGAACAGTAAAATGTCTAAAACAATATGATAGCACTACTGTTGCGGCGTGCAACCCGATCCACTAACTATAATATACACCTGTTGCGGCGCGCAACCTGACCCAATACAATATATGTTGCGGCGTGCAACCCGATCCAATACAATATATGTTGCGGCGTGCAACCCGATCCAACATAACGTATGTTGCGGCGCACAACCCGTTACAAATATACATAGCTTACAGTAATCATAACCACAAATCTCAGCAGGGGGATTAATCATAAAAGTACTTTATCCCGGCAAGGGAACTCAATAGTACAAGTATACTCATCCCGACAAGGGAGAACCAGCTATAACCAATCTCAATTGGAATTTTAACATTTCTATTATCACCATTTCTAACTCATGATTAACTTCCACGAAAATAAGCTAAGCCTTTGCTCAATATCACAAGTCTACTCAATATTTCATCCAGAGTATTATTCAAGAACACAAAATGTCAATTTAAGACTCACGGCCATGCTCAACACCGATGTATAGATACTCGTCACCATGCCTATACATTGTACTCCACAAGAAACACATAACAAATATGACTGAACTCCTAATCCCTCAAGATAAGATTAAACCGAACACATACCTCAAACTTCCACGGCCAAATCAATCCTCAACAACCGATTTCCCTCTATAATTCGGCTACAAATCAATCAAATCTATACAATAATGACGTCATAACATCAATACATGCTAAACAAATCAAGCCCAATGCCTAATTATAGATTTCCAAGCTTTCTTCCCAAAATCCCAAAAATCGACCCCGCGCCCGCTTGGTCAAAACACGAGGTTCGGACGAAAATAAAATCCCCCATTCACCCACGAGCCCGAATATATAATTTGTTTACAAATTCGACCCCAAAACGAGGTCTAAATCAAGAAAAATCATAAAGCCCTAACCCTACCCATTTCTCTAATTTCTACCTTCAATTACAAGTTTTAGGCTTAGAAGTTCATTAGATGTTGAAGAAAATGGAAGGAAACAAGCAAGGATTACTAACCCATGAAGTCTTTGGTGAAGGATAGCTTCAATGGTCGCCTAAGAGCTTGGAGAAGAAAGGTTTTTGTGAAAACATGGTGAAATCCCATAGCTACTGTTTCTGAAGTTTAAAAATAACTGGGCAGAAAATTGCTCTATGCGATCGCGAAGAAGGTGATGCGATCGCATAGGGATAGGAAGGTTGGCCATTGCGATCGCAGAAAGGGCATTGCGAACGCATAGAGGAAACTGGCTCCACTCTCAGGTTTGGCTTTTTTAGTGAATTGCGATCGCGGAGAAGGAATGCGATCGCATAGAAGAAATAGGCCGGGCATCCCGATCGCGAACAGAACTATGTGATTGCGTAGAGGAAAATAAAGGGCTTCTCAACTTAACAGTATGCGATCGCGGAAGGAGGCACGCGAACGCGAAGGAGGAAAAATTAGAGCATCGAAAACGCGAGAGGAACAATGCGAACGCGTAGAAGAAACTGGATCTGCAACAGCTGAAGCAAATCTGCAATTTTTTCTAAGTTTGAAACCACTCCGAACCACCTCCGAAACACTCCCGAGCCCTTGGGGTTCCTAACCAAACACATGCACTACCTCAACAACATCCTACGAACTTAACCGTGCGATTAAATCGCCAAATAATCATCAAAAACAACGAATCAAACCTCAAAATCACTAGTTTTCCTCAAACTTCATTAACTTACAACTTTTGAAATTTAAGTCCGAAACACGTCAAACGACGTCTGATTTCAACCAAACTTTACAGAAACATCTTAAATCACATATAAGACCTGTACCGGGCACCGGAACCAAAATACGGTCCCGATACCAACACGTTCTAATCAATTTTCATTTCAATTTTCCTTAATAATTTTAGAAAAACAATTTTACTCAAAAATTCATTTCTCGGGCTTGGGACCTCGGAATTCGATTCCGGGCATACGCTCAGGCCCCATATTTTCCTACGGACCCTCCGGGACCGTCAAATCACGGGTCCGGGTCCGTTTACCCAAAATGTTGATCGAAGTCAAATTTATTCATCTTAATACCAAAATTTAGCATTTTTCACACAATTTCACATTTAAGTCTTCCGGCTACGCGCCCAGACTGCGCATGCAAAATGAGGCGACTATAAATAAGGTTTTCAAGGCCTCGGAAGCACAGAATGGATAAGAAAACAGGTGATGACCCTTTGGGTCGTCACATTCTCCACCTCTAAAATAACTGTTCATCCTCGAACGGACAAAAGAAAGAAGTACTTGAGTAGGGAAAAAGATGAGGATAACGGCTTCGTATATCGGACTCGGACTCCCAGGTCGATGCCTCATGACGCTGACCTCTCCACTGAACACGAACAGAAGGAAAACTGTTGGACCTCAACTGACGAACCTGCCGGTCTAGAATAGCTATCGGCTCCTCCTCATAAGACAAGTCCTTGTCCAATTGGACAGTGCTGAAATCTAACACGTGGGCTGGATCGCTGTGATACCTCCGAAGCATGGACACATGAAACACTGGATGTACGGCTGATAAGCTCGGCAGCAAACCAAGTCTATAAGCCACCTCTCCCACTCGATCAAGAATCTCAAACGGACCAATGAACCTAGGGCTAAGCTTGCCCTTTTTCCCAAACCTCATTACACCCTTCATAGGCGACCCTCGGAGCAATACCCGCTCACCAACCATAAATGCCTCATCTAGAACCTTGCGGTCTGCATAACTCTTTTGCCTAGACTGAGCTGAACGATGGCTGTCCTGAATGATCTTGACCTTGTCCAAGGCCTCTTTAACCAAATCCGTACCCAACAACCGAGCCTCTCCCGGCTCAAACCATCCAACCGGAGAGCGACATCGCCTACCATATAAAGCCTCATAAGGAGCCATCTGGATGCTCGATTGGTAGCTGTTGTTGTAGGAAAACTCCGCTAAAGGCACGAACTGATCCCACGAACCTCCAAAGTCAATAACACAAGCTCTGAGCATATCCTCCAAAATCTGAATAGTCGGCTCTTACTGATCGTCTGTCTGGGTATGAAATGTTGTGCTCAACTCGACCCGTGTGCCCAACTCTCGCTGAACTGCTCTCTAGAAGCGCGAGGTAAACTGCGTACCCCGATCCGAAATGATAGATACAGGCACACCATGAGGGCGAACAATCTTTCGAATGTAGATCTCAGCCAACCTCTCAGAAGAATAGGAGACTGCCACAGGAATGAAATGTGCTGACTTGGTCAGCCTATCAACAATGACCTAAACTGCGTCGAACTTCTTCCGAGTCAGGGGAAGTCCAGTAACAAAGTCAATAGTAATCCGCTCCTACTTCCACTCGGGAAGCTCAATCCTCTGAAATACACCACTAGGCCTCTGATGTTCGTACTTAACCTGCTGACAATTCAAACAACGAGCCAGATATGCTACGATATCCTTCTTCATTCTATGCCACTAGTAATGCTGCCGCAAATCTTTATACATCTTCGCGGTGCCCGGATGAATAGAGTACCGGGAGCTATGGGCCTCCTCCAAAATCAACTCTCAGAGCCCATCCACATTGGGCACACATACTCGTTCCTGCAACCTCAAAACTCCATCATCATCTAAGGTAACATGTATGGCACCTCTGCGCTGCACCGTGTCTCTAAGGACACACAAATGGGGATCATCATACTGCCGATCACGAATATGCTCCAATAATGAAGAACGAGTGACCGTGCAAGCTAACACACGACTAGGCTTCGAACAAGTACTGAAGACTCTTGTGATCCGTGAACACCTCACATGTCACGCCATATAGATAATGCCTCCAAATCTTCGATGAGTGAACTATGGATGCCAACTCCAAATCATGAACCGGATAGTTCTTCTCATAAATCTTCAACTGCCTCGAAGCATAGGCAATGACCTTGCCATCCTGCATCAAGACTGCTCTAAGCCCAACACAGGAAGCATCACAATAGACTGTATAAGGCCCTGAACCTGTGGGCAAAACCAACACCGGTACCGTAGTCAGAGCTGTCTTGAGCTTCTGAAAGCTCGCCTCACACTCATCCGACCATCTGAACTGGGCACCCTTCTAGGTCAATCTGGTCATCGAGGCTGCAATGGATGAAAACCCCTCCATGAACCGTCGATAGTAGCCTATCAACCCCAAGGAACTCCAGATCTCTGTAGCTGATGCTGGTCTAGGCCAGTTCTTGACTGCCTTTATCTTCTTTGGGTCCACCTGAATACTCTCTGCTGATACAACATGACCCAGAAATGCAACTGAACCCAACCAGAATTCACACTTCAAGAACTTAGCATATAACTGACTATCCCTCGGAGTCTGAAGAACCACTCTAAGGTGTTGCTCATGCTCCTCCTGGCTGCGGGAGTATATCAATATATCATCAACGAATACTATCACGAATGAATCCAAATAAGGCCTGAACACTCGGTTCATCAAGTCCATGAAAGCTGTTGGGGCATTTGTCAACCCAAATGACATAACGAAGAACTCAAAATGCTCGTACCGAGTGCGGAAATCTATTTTAAGGACATCGGATTCCCTAATCCTCAATTGATGGTATCCAGATCGCAAGTCAATCTTGGAGAATACCCTGTCACCCTGACGCCGGTCGAACAAATCATCAATCCTCGGCAGTGGATACTTATTCTTGATCCTTACCTTGTTTAATTGCAGGTAATCAATAAACATCCTCATTGACCCATCCTTCTTCTTGACAAATAACACCGACGCACCCCTAGGTGAGACACTGGGTCTAATAAAACCCTTCTCAAGCAAATCCTTCAACTGTTCCTTTAGCTCCTTCAACTCTGCGGGGCGCATNGGCATGATCAAATACGGGGCAAAATAGGATGACACATACGAATACGTAGACTCCGGATCAAACAACACTGAAGCATCTCTATCACAAACCAGAACTGTACCTGTAATAACCACATATGAAGCCTCTACCTCGGGCCTGGCCTGAAGAGCATAACATCGGGGTTGGGCCCTACCACTCTGATCTACCTCTCTAGGACGGCCTGCTACTGGCTGGCCTCCACCTATGGTGGTCTGGGCTCCACCTCTATGACCTCTACCTCCACCTCTAGTACCTCTACCCCTGCCTCTAGTTGGTTGGGCGGCTTGTGGAACATCTGGTGCCTGAATCATAGGACGGGGACCCTGCTGCTGCAACTGAGTACCCCTCAACCTCGGACAAGCGCTCCTGATGTGACCGTACTCACCACACTCACAACATCCACCTGAATGTTGCGGCTGAGGAAACTGAGGCTGATCCTGGCGGCCTAAATGACCACCCCGAAAGCTCTGGAGCGGCGGTGCACTGATCGGAGCTGATAGTGTGCTGTAGGACTGCTTGTCAGAATACTGCCTGCGAAAACCACGGTCACCTGATGCACCATGGGAAACCTGGAGCGCTGACTGGAAGAGCCTAGGAGGATGACCCCTATCATACGAATCTCTGCCTCCAGAAGAGGCACCACTGAATCGGCTTTGCTGACGGGGTCTCTTGTCTGCCCTATGACCACCCCCCTATGACAATACCATCTCAATCCTCCGGGCCATATTGGCCGCCTCCTGAAAGGATATCTCGCTCCCAGCCTCTCTAGCCAACTGGAGACGAATAGGCTGAATGAGTCCATATATAAACCGTCTCACTCTCTCCCTTTCAGTGGGAAGTATAACAACAGCATGGCGAGCCAAATCAATAAACCTGGTCTCGTACTGGGTGACTGACATTGATCCCTGCTGGAGACGCACGAACTGCCTCCGATAGGCCTCACGCTGTGTAATAGGGAGAAACTTCTCCAGAAATAGATGTATGAACTGCTCCCAGGTCAAGGCTGGAGATCCTACTGGTCTAGCTAAACAATAATCCCTCCACCAACTCTTCGCGGATCCAGACAACCGGAATGTAGAAAAATCAGCCCTATTGGTCTCAATAATACCCATGTTCCGAAGAACCTCGTGGCAGCTATCCAAATAATCCTGAGGATCCTCGGTAGATGAACCGCTGAAGGTAGTAGTGAAGAGCTTGGTTAACCTATCCAACCTCCATAAAGCATCGGCAGACATAGCTGCCCCATCACCGGCCTAGGCTACCACACCCGGCTGAGCTGCTCCAACTAGCTGAACTGCTGGAGTCTAAATCGGGGGAGCTCCCTTCTCCGGAGTACAAGTAGCAGGAGTCTGGGCCCCTCCTCCAGCCTGAGAGATGGCTGGTGCTACAGGAAGCAAACCTGCTCAGGTAACACTCTCTATGAGACCCACCAATCAGACCAGAGCGTTCTGAAGAACTAGGGTAGGAATAAACCCCTTTAGGACCTCAGCTAGGCCCACCGGAACTGCTGGGGCTGGGGCCGGGGCCGGAACCTCCTCGTCAAAGTCAACCTGAGGCTCCGCCACTAGTGCTGCTGCTCGGGGCTGAGCTCTGCCCCTACCTCGGCCTCTAGCACGGCCTCAGCCTCGCCCTCTAGCACGGCCTCGGCCTCGCCCACTACCCCTAGTGGGAGCTGCCTGGGGCTCGAACTGCTGATCGGAAGATGGGAAGCATGTTCTCGCCATCTGCGAAAGAACATAGTAGAAATTCAATTAGCGTTAAAAAACCAAACCGCACGACAAGAAAGAACAAATGTGAAACTTTTCCTAACTCAGTAGCCTCTGGGGGATAAATACAGACGTCTCCGTATCGATCCCTCAGACTCTACTAAGCTTGTCCGTGAGTTGTGAGACGTATGCAACCTAGAGCTCTGATACCAACTTGTCATGACCCGGATTTCCCTACCCTCGGGGGTCGTGATGGTCTACCCAAGAACTGGTGTCACATACTCACAAACTACTAAGAGTGCTAAATACAACCGTTTGAAAGAAAATATAGCTGTTTGTCTCGAAATACATGAGATAACAGACTGAAATAAAAGATAGAAGAGACGCCGGGCCTGCGGACGCCTGCAAGGCTACCTCAGTGTCTCGCTGGACTGAAGGCTAACTCTCGCACTACTGCAGCTGCTGTCCAACAGCTGGATCTATGCAAAAGAGCACAGATTGTAGCATCAGCACAACCGACCCCATGTGCTGGTAAGTGTCTGGGCTAACCCCAGCGAGGTAGTGACGAGGCTAGTACCAGACTCCAGACAAACCTGTGCAGTTATATAAAATTTTGCAGAAAAATAAACAAGTAATGAGCAGTTATAAGGGAGGGGGTACATGCCTCGGGAAACAGTTCAACTTAGCAGAAACTGAATTTAATATGAAGGAACAGTACAATGTCTAAAACAATATGATAGCACTACTGTTGCGGCGCGCAACCCGATCCGTACGTATAAATATAACTGTTGCGGCGTGCAACCCAATCCACTAATTATAATATACACTTGTTGCGGCGCAACCCAACCCAATACAATATATGTTGCGGCGTGTAACCCGACCTAATACAATATATGTTGCAGCGTGCAACACGATCCAATATAACGCATGTTGCGGCGTGCAACCCGTTCCAAATATACATAGCTTACATTAATCATAACCACAAATCCCGACAGGGGGATTAATCATAAAAATACTCTATCCCGGCAAGGGAAATCAACAGTACAAGTATACTCATCCCGACAAGGGAGAACCAGCTATAACCAATCTCAATTCGAATTTTAACATTTCTATTATCACCATTTCTAACTCATGATTAACTTCCACGAAAATAAGCTAAGCCTTTGCTCAATATCACAAGTCTACTCACTATTTCATCCATAGTATTATTCAAGAACACAAAATGTCAATTTAAGACTCACGGTCATGCTCGACACTGACGTATAGATACTCGTCACCATGCCTATACGTCGTACTCCACAAGAAACACATAACAAATATGACTCAACTCCTAATCCATCAAACTAAGGTTAAACCGAACACTTACTTCAAACTTCCACGGCCAAATCAATCCTCAACAACCGCTTTCCCTCTTGAATTCGGCTCCAAATCAATCAAATCTATACAATAATGACGTCATAAAATCAATACATGCTAAACAAATCAAGCCCAATGCCTAATTATATATTTCCAAGCTTTCTTCCCAAAATCCCAAAAATCGACCCCGGGCCCGCTTGGTCAAAACACGAGGTTCAGACCAAAATCAAATCCCCCATTCACCCACGAGCCCGAATATATAATTTGTTTTCAAATTCGACCCCAAAACGAGGTCTAAATCAAGAAAAATCAAAAAGCCCTAACCCTACCCATTTCCCTAATTTCTACCCTTAATTACAAGTTTTAGGCTTAGGAATTCATTAGATGTTGAAGAAAATGGAGGGAAACAAGCAAGGATTACTAACCCAAGAAGTATTTGATGAAGGATAGCTTCAATGGTCGCCTAAGAGCTTGGAGAAGAAAGGTTTTTGTGAAAACTTGGTGAAATCCTGTAGCTACTGTTTCTGAAGTTTAAAAATAACTGGGCAAAAAAATGCTCTCTGCGATCGCGAAGAAGGTCATCCGATCGCATAGGGATAGGAAGGTTGGCCATTGTGATCGCAGAAAGGGCATTGCGAACGCATAGAGGAAACTGACTCCACTCTCAGGTTTGGCTTTTTTGTGAATTGCGATCGCGGAGAAGGAATGCGATCGCATAGAAGAAAAAGGTTGGGCATCGCGATCGCGAACAGAACTATGCGATCGCGTAGAGGAAAATAAAAGGCTTCTCAACTTCACAGTATGCGATCGCGGAAGGAGGCACCCGAACGCGAAGGAGGAAAAATTAGAGCATCGCGAACGCGAGAGGAACAATGCGAACGCGTAGAAGAAACTGGGTCTGCAACAGCTGAAGCAAATCTGCAATTTTTTCTAAGTTTGAAACCACTCCGAACCACCTCCGAAACACACCCGAGCCCTCGGGGCTCCTAACCAAACACATGCACTAGCTCAACAACATCCTACGAACTTAACCGTGCGACCAAATTGCCAAATAATCATCAAAAACAACGAATCAAACCTCAAAATCACTAGTTTTCCTCAAACTTCATTAACTTACAACTTTTGAAATTTAAGTCCGAAACACGTCAAACGACGTCCGATTCAACCAAACTTTACAGAAACATCTTAAATTACATATAAGACTTGTACCGGGTGTCGGAACCAAAATACGGGCCCGATACCAACACGTTCTAATCAATTTTCATTTCAATTTTCCCTAATAATTACAGAAAAACAATTTTACTCAAAAATTCATTTCTCGAGCTTGGGACCTCGGAATTCGATTTCGGGCATACGCCCAGGCCCCATATTTTCCTACGGACCCTCCGGAAGCGTCAAATCACGGGTCCGGATCCTTTTACCCAAAATGTTGACCGAAGTCAAATTTATTCATTTTAATACCAAAATTTAGCATTTTTCACACTATTTCACATTTAAGCCTTCCGGCTACGCGCCCGGACACACACACAAAACGAGGCGACTATAAATGAGGTTTTCAAGGCCTCGGAAGCACAAAATAGATAAGAAAACAGGTGATGACCCTTTGGGTCGTCACACAGGATGGAAACAATATGCATTATAGGTGCTTTTAATGGCAGATGGACTGAAGACTATAAATATCTTGATCATCAAACAAAGCTTGTTCTAGTACCTGAGGCAATTCAGTTTCAAGATTTCATTAAATAGATCTTTGAAGTTATTGAATTGGATAGAGACAAGTTTGAAGCACTGATATGGTTTGACATCAACCTTGGAACAAGCAAGGGAATGCTTATATCCAAAGATTTAAATCTTCACACATGTATTGAGTTACTAAAAAGTCATTCACTCTTCAAGGGCTGTCGTTTCATTGTTGATATTTCGGAAAGAGTTTGTGGATCAACAAGTGCCTTTGAACATGCCAACAGAGAAACTCAACATGACAATCAAAACAAATGCCAATAGATAATGGAAATAGATATGGTTGAAGCTCAACCAATAACTGAAGAGGCGCTTCAAATATCTGATTCTATTCAAGTAGAAGGACAAAGCATTATAGAGATTGACAACGAACAAGCTTTGGATATTCAAGTCTTAGAGAGTGCACCACTAATCGAAGAAGTTGTTGAAAAAACCTCTACTCAACTAACTAGACGAAGGTTAAATTTGAAATTAAAAGAATCCCCAAATACGATATTAAAAGAAAATGCTTCGTTGGATGAAATAAAATTGGGATCAATATTTGACAAAAAGAAGAGTATAATTAACTGTTCTTCGAATATAGTAATTAAAGGACATTTTGAATTCAAGGTTGTTAGATCAAGATCAACATGATATTCGTTGAAATGCAATGATGATAGGTGTGGGTGGTGTGTGCGTGCTTTCAGAATTAAAGATTCAACACTGTTCAAGATAGTAAAGATTGAGAAAAATCATGATTGTTCTGTTAACCTATGAAAGATGATCAAAGGCATGCAACTTAAAAGTTGATTAGTGGTTACATAATCAACAATCTTCGAGACCCAAGGTTTGAAGTTACACCAGCTTTTGTCATGGCAAAAATGAAAAAATTGCATGGACTAGACATTGGGTATCACAAGGCGTGGCGTGCTATTCAATGTGCTTCCGCTTTAATAAAAGGAACTTCTGAAGAGAATTATGAATTATTGTCTTCATACTTGTATATGATGAGAAGTAAAAACCCGGGAACATATACTAACATAAAGATAGAAGACAACAACAAGTAAACAATCAAAAAATAATTTATTAGTTTGTTTTATAAACTTTAGGACGTGATGTCTTTAACAAGTTAAAAGGTTAAGGACGTCTTGTCCTTAACTTTCATGTGTGCTGTCAAAAAGATAAGGACACTTGGTCCTTAACGTAGAATTGCAAGTTATAAAATTAAGGACATGGTGACCTTATCTTTTGACCTTGTTAGTCTAAGTTAAGGACTCCATGTCCTTAACTTTTAAACTTTGAACTCAAAGTTAAGGACTGCATGTCCTTAACTTTATAACTTGTAACTCAAAGTTAAGGATTGCATGTCCTTAACTTTATAACTTGTAACTCTAATTTAAGCACTGTATGTCCTTAACTTTTGACCTTGTTAGTCTAACTTCAAGACTACTTGTCCTTCACTTTTGGCCTTGTTACTTGAAGTTCAGGACTATTTGTCCTTAACTTTTGACCTTGTTAGTCTAAGTTAAGGACTGTCTGTCCTTAACTTCTGTTAACCTTGTTTTATACTGTATTTTCAGGTTTCTTTATATGTTTTATGCGTATGGATCATCAATATCTGGTTGGAATCATTGTAGACCAGTGATTGCTGTTAATGCAACTTTTTTAAAGTCAAATTTTCGTGGTGGTTTAATGATTTCAGTTTCAAAGGATGCAAATAACCAAATTTTTCCACTAGCCTTTGGAATAGCAGAATCAGAAAAATAACAATTCCTATGAGTGGTACTTTAGTGAACTTCGCAATGCAATTGGGAGCCGTGAGAATTTAATTTTTTTATCAGACAGGCATCAAGCTATTGCATATGCCATCGCAAAGGTATATCCTGAAAGCCACCATGGGATTTGTATGTATCATTTGGAGCAGAACCTAAAGCGAAGGAAAGTGAAAATTGAGATCATAAAACTTTTTCAAACTACTGCAAGAGTATACAGGCGCAAAGAATTTGATCATTACATGTCAGATATAGCAAAAGTAGATAAGAAGACTTATGACTACTTGATGGAAGAACCACCGGAAAGGTGGGCACGTTCTTGTAGTCCATGACGAAGATATGACATGCTCATAACAAACATAGTTGAGTCAATGAATTCTGTCCTATTAGAAGAAACAGAGCTGCCTATATTAAGAATGATGGATTTCATTCAAGTGAAGCTACAACGTTGGTTTTTATGAAAGAAGAAATGAAGCAGAAGGAACTTTTTATGATTTTTCTTGTTGGGTAGAGGAGGAATTGAAGAAAAAGATAGATTTAGCATTTATTTTGAATGTAAGTATTATGTTCTATGTTTAGGTTATTATTTTAATAATTTAACATAATGTACTAACTTATAATTTTTCAACATTGAAGGTCTTCCCTGTTGATTCATGGCGTTCTAGAGTTGAAGAAGAAGGAATAACTTTCTTGGTGGACTTAAACAAAAGAACATGTGATTGTTTTCAGTTTCAATTTGATGAATTACCATCATACATGAAATTGCAGCTATCGAGAAGAGAAACATCAAGAAGTCCAACTTTTGCTCGCACTGGTACTTAAAGGAATCTTGGCTGAAAATATATGAAAGATAAATACATCCTGTAGGACATACTGATTCTTGGATTATACCAGAGAGTGTTAAGTCACAAATTGTTAAACCTCCAGATTTCAAAGTGCCACCAGGTAGAAGGCAGAAGAAAAGGCATATTCCAGCTACCGAGTCATCAAAAATAACATTCAAATGTGGTCATTGCAGAAGAATTGGTCATAATAGAACAACTTGTATATATTCTCCGGCACTCCATCCATTTTGAAGAAAGCATAGAGATAGTAGATATATCCACTTATGTTTATCGACTCTTTTAAGTTTTTGCTATATATTGGATTCATTTAGATTATTCTTATTTGAGCAAATGTCTGAATTTTCAAAATTTCTTTCTGCTTACATTCTTTTTGTTTCTTTTGAGTTCATAGTTCAAAAGTTAAGGACAGATAGTCCTTAAGTTTGACTTACAGATTCAAAAGTTAAGGACAGGGAGTCCTTAAGTTTGACTTACAGGTTCAAAAGTTAAGGACATGCAGTCCTTAACTTTGAGTTCAAAGTTCAAAAGTTAAGGATTGTCTATCCTTAACTTTGACTTACAAGTTCAAAAGTTAAAGACATACAGTCCTTAACTTTGAGTTCAAAGTGCAAAAGTTAAGGACAGACAGTTTTTAAGTTTGACTTACAGATACAAAAGTTAAGGACAAACAGTCCTTAACTTTGAGTTCAATGTTCAAAAGTTAAGGACTGTATGTCCTTAACTTTGACTTACAAGTTCTAAAGATAAAGACAGACAGTCCTTAACTTTGAGTTTCAAGTTCAAAAGTTAAGGACAGGCAGTACTTAACATTGACTTACAATTTGAAAAGTTAAGGATATTTGGTCCTTAACTTACAGTTCCAAGTACCAAAAATAAGGACACTTGGTCCTGAAGTTTGAGTTCCAAGTTCAAAAGTTAAGGATTCAATTTCAAAAGTTGAGGACACATGGTCCTGAACTTAGACTTTCAAGTTCAAAAGTTAAGGACACTTGGTCCTGAAGTTTGAGTTTCAAGTTCAAAAGTTAAGGACACTTGGTCCTGAAGTTTCAGTTTCAAGTTCAAAAGTTAAGGACACATGCTCCTGAACTTTGACTTACAAGTTCAAAAGTTAAGGATACTTGGTCCGTAACTTTGAATTTGAAGTTCAATTACGCTAGCGTTTGGACAAAGATTTGGTTGAAACTTGAAAAAATAATTTTTGAAGTAGTTTTGAAATAATTTTTGGATGTTGAAATTATGTCTGGACATGCATTTTGTTTGAAAAAATTTGAAGTTTTGTGAGTGGGAGAACAAGTTTCACCCAAAAACTACCCTAAACTAGATTTTGGGGACTTGAAAAATAATTTCAGAATTTTTTCAAAAATAGATCATTAATCTATGAACAAACAATGTTTTCAAAAAAGATTTGCAAAAAAGTTGCCAAAATCTATGGCCAAACGGGAGCTACACTTGGTCCTGAACTAATACTTAAAAGCTCAATGGACAAATCAATACTTGACAGAAACAAAGAAATTAATAACATGATGCCTTTATATTACTTCTGAAATTGTAATTTTGCATAGCTATGACAAAATATTATGCTATGCAAACAAAATAAAAGTGCCTTTTGAGGAATTTACAAGACATTTCAGAACTCATATGGATTCTTTACAGCAATTTTATACAAAAAATCAACCACAGCTAACTTTCTTTACAACTAAACTACAGCTCCTTCAGACAGCAAGTTTCATTTTCACTATCATAGTCGTCGCCAACATTTTCTGGTGGTGTATCATAACCAGAATTTCTTTTCCACTCTCCATGTGCCCAAATATTTGTTGCAAGTTCTTTTCTAAAGTCTTTTATGTCTTCAGGTTGGAATTTCTCCACATCCTTTCTCATCATCAACAACTCCACATACTTGATTAGGAATGCACCACAATCAGTCCTAAGAAATATGTAAGATATGGAGTCAATTAAACAATAAATCTAATGTACATATAAATTATATAACAAATAACAACACGTACGGTCCAGTTTGGTGTGGTGATCTTTGCCACTGAATAACAAATTTGTTGAATGCATTTCCAAAAGTCTTGTGATGTTTCTCAAACTGTGAGAACTTTAGAGAGTGGGGGATCATGCGTGCATACATTTCAATGTGATTCATTCCTGCCTCATATGGCTCACTATATATGGAATCGTACACATCAATCTTTTTCTCATTCAAGTCCAATACTCCCAAAAGAAAATGTGTCATAGCATTATCATCTTCTGAAGGAAGCCGACATGGAAAAAAGATTTTGTCAACCTCTTTTCAAGCAATTCCATATCTACGACTGTCTCCCCACTCATATGGTGTTAGAAACAATTGATTATCACCACACCAAAACTCATCTGCAGCATCTTCATTGAAATCCTTATACACAAGCACCATATAGTTATCAAAAAGTATATCTGTAGTTGTGCAATGAAAAGGATGGTCGTGAGGGTGGTAGCATTCCTTCTTTCTCAGATAATATAGGGCAATGTCAATATGCTTCATAAAAAGGTAAAAAATAAAACAAATCCATCAATCATAAAATAATTAATAAACAATAAATTAAGAATAAAGAAAATAAATGCCTTGCGAATTATCAAACATTATCATCAAGTACAAAGCTACTATCTGAAAGCTCAAGGAAGAACATTGTTTACCGTGAAAATGGTAACGACAATTAAATTTATGAAATGGGACTCTAAAAATACGTGATTTATTCCCAAGCTAGTTGTTAGAGTAGATTATGCTAGTATTATTAATTTTAATGATGGGGCATGAGACAAACGAGGTAACGACCGAACCAAAGGGACAGCTACCCGAATGTAAGCTTGGCCGATGGGGACTTCGAGGTCGACCTCGAGGTCGAGCTCGGGCTATCAGGGACAATCGAGAGTAGTATAACAGCTGGAGATATAATCAAACGAAGATACTTATAACCGGAAATGAGTTGTACGATGAAGAACATATATAAAATGAAGAACACATATAGAGGCAAAGGATATCGAGGTATCCTCAGTATTAGTGAAAGCCAATAAGTTTTAGTAAGAAGAGAGAGTGAAAGATATTATTGCACTTTGTAGAATTGTGGGAGCAACATCAGTCCCTTACAAGGTAGGGCGAGTCTCCTTTATATAGGAGAGGAAACTCGGTTACGAATACATGTATATTTAATTTACAAAATATGGAGATGTGATGGCCTGACTCGATGCCTCAGCATAGGCTATGGATAGGTCGGCTTGTCAGACTCAACCGCGCGTCATGGGGGCTTCCCCCCTTTGTCTTTATCTTGCCCTCGAATCAGACCTCGACAAGCCCCGAAGGAGAGGGCCAAGTCGTGGCTTCGTGTCCTCGGGGTCTCGAGGTACCTCCCCGAGATGGCTTGATGGTGGGAAATTGGGCTCTCTGATTTCACCGCATAAAGATAGTCTCCGTGTTTCTCAGAACGAAGCAATGGGAAATGGTTATGACCATTGACTCCTCGAACTCCTTATGGCGATAGTACACTGGAGATTCGCATCATGGCACAATCTTTTGTGATAGATGGCATATCTCATAGGCTCCTGCTCAATACTCTGTCACTTCCGTTCTTCAAGGTAAAAGTACTGCCGTCGATTTGGTTTTTCAAGGATGCAATAATTGCACTCGTCGGTCAGCTTTCCAGAGCCTCAACGACCATGTGTTGCCCCTATAAATGGGGTGCCTTGGCGTTGTTTTTCCTATCCCAGTATCTTCATCGGCATGCTTTGCCTATTCCTTCTTGTCATCTTCTTCTATCTTTGAACATCATGCTTGGGGCTTATAGCCTCAAGACCGTTAGGAGGAGTTCCCTTAAGTTGTGCTGTGGCCCTTCGCCGAGACGTCCCTCTGTTGAGCATAACCGTGTTGTCCCGCTATGGTCGTTGGTATGTTGGTGTTTGCTTCTGCCGTTAGCCCGAGGAGACGATGGACGGGGAATCGGTCTTCCTCTTATGTAGATAGTCATTGGGATTATACACCGCTGCTCAAAAGGGGGCTCGGATTATACACCGCTGCTGACCTCCGTACCCCGGCTCGACGTGGAGCTGTGCCCCGAGCCGGGAGCTTGCACGGCTCGATGCTCAAGAAGTGGATTCTAAGTAGCCGTGCAAGCGGGACCGAGGGTTGTTCGGTCCGCTGTTTCTCCGATGCTTCTTTGGCCAAAGATGGTCCTCGAGCTTCGGATAGATATCGTGTTTTTTCGTCCCTCCCCGCTCCTTGGTTTATCCTTTAGGGATATCAGTATGGAAGGCCGGGGAAAATGGTTCTTGGAGGAGTTTGACGCCGCGGTGGATCGTCGACCGCTTGGACTAGGACCCGGGCCTTCACTATATGTACACTTTTGTTTTTTTACTTCTGTGTAGAGACCCTTCGTGGGCTTTTGTAAACGTATGTCATGACCCTTCAGGGGCAGTTGTACATAAATTTTTGTGAATATGAATATATCCCTTTGATCTCTACTTTCGATTTGCGCTGAGTAACTGCATGTTTTTATACCCCTTGAGGCCCCTTTGAACGCCTCTTTTTACTTCTCGACTGCTGATATTTGGCCGGGGTGCGAGCATTCTTTCAGCTCCTCTACTGATCGACATGGCTCCCTTTCGAGGCCATTGTTGCACCTCGGGGAAACCCTGGGTTGATTGGTTAGGTCTGGGCTGCCTAGGCCTTCTGAATTGCATGGAGATAATGTGTTGAACTTCGGGGTCTTCGAGAATGTTATCCTGGACGAAGGCCAGCTTCGGGTACCGGGGGGTCCCCTTTGATTTCCAATGTGGACAGCTTCCTTTAGATATGTAGGAGATAGATTTTTGCTGAGCGGTTGCCTACACTCAGGCACCGCTTTGAACTTTTGCGGAGCTTTCGCGATTGGAGTTTTTTGCATTTATTCTTTCTTTTTTTTAGAAAGGGAATCACAAAATCTGAAATTACCTCGCGTTGAGTGACGGCATGGGAAGCTTCACAAATTCTGGTTTCTCTTCGGTGGGGATCCTCAAGGCGGGATGCTATCTCGAGCTCGGAGATAATGCGGACGGTTCCTCGAGTCTTGGGTTCTTGTCAAAGGATACTTTCGGGGTCGGATATCATCCCATTGGACTATATCAATGTCGTAGGCTCCCCGGGGCTGACTCCGGGCAGGCGAAACGCTGTTGTTTCTTATCATATTAGTGGGGCGGCTTCGGCTTCTTCGCACGACTTCACTATTTTGAGGTAGCTGTGCTCCCGCTTTGGTATAGGGTTCCTCATTTCCCTAGGTGCAAAAAGTGTTGGTGCGCGCCCTTGCTTTGCTCTGTTTAGTATTACCATAGTCATGGATACCACTTCGGGGGCGGCATGGCAGATGCGGAGAGTGTTGTTCCCGGCGCTCGGGAGCTGAGGGATTTCGTTCTGACGACTGTTTCTTTGATAAGGGGGGAGCATTTGGAGATGGTGAGAAAATACTGTAGATGGAGTGAGGGGGTAGTGCTACAAGTGCTTCCTTCGGGAGAGAGCGTTACGGATTCCGCTGATGGATTTTTGAGTGTATACCTGTATCCTTTCGCATTTAGCCCCCTTGACAGGGTCGTGCTTGATTTTTTCTTAAAGTATCGGGTTACTTTGGCGCAGATACATCTGTCGTTTTGGCGGGTTGTGCTGTATCAGCCCTTTCATCACCAAGGCCTGCTAACCCTGAGGTGTCGTTCATCCCCGCCCTTTGTTGTCGATGAAAAAGAGGAGGGGGGGGTCCAGAGTTCGTTCGGGTCCGGACGGTCGACATTGTCCCCTTGGAGCTTTTGCCGTTCCCCAAAGGGTGGAATTACGTACGTGAGTGGAGTGTCCGGTGCTTTTTCAGGTTGTACCTATAGCGGAAGTTAGTTAAATAATGGTGCTTCTACCTTGTTGTAGCAACTTCATGGATGCCAGGCGAAGTCTCTGATCTGCCCGGCTGGTCCGGAGGCTGGTGACCCATTCGTCCTGCGATGAGCGTCGGTGGCGAGCTGTGCTTTGCGTCAGGTGGGGAGCGAAATACCAAGGTATGTGCGCATGCTGCCTTTGCCTCGGCCCTTATATATTTGTGGTAATATTTTTCCTTTTTTTCACTTGCATTGGATCTGCCGCTTGCAGGCATCGGGCAATTCCTTTGGATGAGACAGTGCTCTTCCGAAGAGGGGAAGGAGTCATTGACCTCTCTTCCCGCCCCTCGAGGTGATGGAGCTTCTGGTGGTGCTGACCAGGCCAGTGTCTCCAAGGAGAAGACATTGTCTGAGTCCGCTGCCCCCGGAGTACCTGATTCTAGGTCGTCGATGCCTTCGAGTGGATATGCTCTGCCCGAGGCTGGCTCTCCCAGGGGCAAAGGGACAGAATTAACAGGAGTATGCTCCGACTTCGAGGAAGTCCGCTGGCTTCACTTCGTGGTGAGATTAGGCGCAGTTTCCCTGTATTCCGCGTCCTTTGTTCGTCATTGAGTTTTCCTTGTGCAGGCCTGTGACAGGCTGATGTCTGAGCTGGTCCGTCAAGGGGCCAAGTTTCAGAAAGTTCGGGGTGAGGGAGAATCTCTTAGGCTGCTTAGCAAGGAGAAGGAGGGCGAGTTGCTACATTGGCGATGCGAAGCGTACCGGTGCTCGAATTATGAGAGTTATTTGATGGAGCAGGTAACTTTATGCAGCTCAAACATCGCTTTCATCAGCCTTTTTAGGTTAACGCCCTTCTCTATTATATCAGCTGCAGAAAAAGGCGGAGGCAATGGAGTACCTTAAGGGTGACATTGATCGCGCCAGGAATACTTGCGGCGAGCTAAAGGCTCAGGTGCAAGCTCATGTTTTAGAGGAGGCAAGTGCCTTGGTCAAGGTTCCTGCCTTAGAAGTCCAACTTTGCTTGGCTCGAGATAATGCCAAAATCCAAGCAGATATGATCGAGAAATTGGAATCCGATCTTACGAAGACCAGGGCCGAGATAATTGACGCCCGGGCTAAGGCGATGCTAAGCAGAACCAAGGCTGATTGGGAGATGGCGATCTGTATGAAGGATGCCGCAGACGCTCGGGCCGAGCTGAAGCGAGCCCTCAACCGAGATATAAAGATCGAGGAATGCGTCCGTTGCAGATCCCGAAGGGAAGTACTCGAGGAGATTGGTGCGAGGGGTTTTATTCTTTCCGATGAATTGGATCGAGCAAGGGCGGATGAGCATGACGCATGGTTATTTCTTGCTGACGGGGCATGGAGTGAACTCGGCGAGCTGTAGCCCTTCGGAACGGATTGTAGATTATGCCGTTTTGTTGCTTTGCTTTTGATATTTGTAGACCATGTTTGTTTATGGAGAGTGTGTCTCCTCCCCCTTTTTCCCTCTGCGTGTGTGAAATAAGAAGAGACTTTGAAGCCTTACTTCTTCTGCGTCTCTTTCTGTTATTGCCTTCGATCAGGACGATTTTGATGTTTGGCGGGATCCTCATCGGTTCGGGACCTACCGGGCTAGCCCGAGGCTCCAAGGTATGGTTCTTGATACGAGCAAGCGTTACGGTCCCTGGGCTTTATCTGGCCGTTTAGGTCCATTCTCTGAGTTGTTTTGCAAGTCGAGCGGTAACTGGCCTTTAAGCTCTTCCCTGTCCGCACGGGCGGGTGATGGTGGCCTTCTTTGCCTCGGATCAAAATTACCTTATAAGCCAATGACCCGGAGGCTCACCCGGCTGGCGATCATGGAGTCTATGTCGTGCCCTTAGGCATGCTGTAGTTTTGTGCTTATTGCGGGTCGAGTCTCCGAGTCACTTTGCGATTCGGGCTGTAATTGACCTTTACGCGCCTTTTGTTTCCCCGAATGGGGTAGTGCTTTGCACGTTATTTTGGTCGTTGAGACCTTTCCGTATGTGGCCCGGGGGCTTGCTTAGTTAACTATTTTTGGATTCGGTCTCTGAATCGTGTTATGACTCGAACTCACTTTAATCCTCAAGTTGTCAATTTTGGCTGGCCACAATGGCTCTTACGCTTGTTTGGTCGTAGAGACCTTTTGATATGTGGCCTGTAGGCTTGCTTAGCTGGCGACAATGGCTCTTACGCTGTTTTTGCTCGTGGGCTTTTTGTAGGCTTTGTTTTCCGCTAGTAAAGGTCTTTTTGATAGATTTTTTCCTGATGCGTCGTCGGTTCTAGAAGAAACTCGATTTCAAGTCGTATCGATAATATTTCGAGCACCTCGGAAGGTTCATAGCCCGTTGTTTGCCTGTTGAGGGAAGCCTATTTTTACCGGTTCCCGAAGTATATTCGAATTAGTGGCCTGTGATTTTTGTTTGGCGACGGTCGGGCATTCCCGAGTCATATTATTTTGGCTGTATCAGACGTTTAGACCGTAGTTATGTGCGTTTGGCCGTAGCCTTTTTTGATCCCGAGTGACCGTTTAGGCATCTACATAGAGGGTATGACCTTTTGGGATTCTTACAAATGCGACGTATAGCCTAAACTTCGGGAGTTTCATGCCTGTTGAGGTCTTACATTTTGTCATGCCTATTGAGGTCTAACAGCTTGTCATGCCTATTGAGGTCTTACAGCTTTTTCGGTGATATAGTATGGCGATTGTCGTCAGTCTTCGAGTCATCAAGTTGTTTAAGCGTGAAGACCGCTTCTTGTGAACTCGGAGCTGGGTTTTTGGGGCTTTATGAGGCTGGAGTTCCGGTCTTGGAGTCATGCGAGTGCCCAATTGTAGGCATTAAGTCTCCGAGTATTCCGAGATGCATTTGGTGAAGAGATCCCTGCCGGGAATGCACTGTGATTTCCTCGTTCGGAGAACGGAGTGCTGGAAAGAGTCCTTTGATCCGTTGGCGCAATATACCTTGTTGTGTTGGCCCGGCCTATATTGGGCCAGGGCTGATCACTTGCGAGTTTGTCCCGCCTGAAAAATATTGCAGTCTCATAGCCTCGACCCGGAGGCCGATTGGGACATTTTGAACTGTTGGCACCTGATCCTGCGTTTTTCGGGATGTTTCAGGGGAAAGATTCGTTATTTTACTCTGGGAAGGAGTTCCCTCCTCCAAAAAGTATTTTTTGATTTGATTGATACAATAGTACACGTTTATTGCTGACGAGGCCTGAATACACCGGTTTTTCGATGCATCGCTTTTCTTACAGGAAACCTTGTCTGGTGTTTTCCAAAATTCCAATGAGCGGGCCGCTTTTTGGGAGGAATGCCTTCTCGCTTTTCAACGGCCGCTGGGTTTGTTCTGAAAATTTTGCGGAGTTCTCCTCCTGATGGCTTGCAGACGTTGCCTCGTTAAAAACCTTGCCGGTAAAAACCTTTCTTTTTAAGATAAAAACTCGATCGAAGGAAAAGAGTGAAACAGATGCGCCTTTGGGGCTTCGGGGTTCCGTAGCAGTACTAAGGTCTGGGCAGCTTCCTATTTGGGTGTCTGCGCAAGGGTTAATCTCAAATTTGAAAAAATAACATAAGAAAGGGAATGGTTGTACCTTAAAGTTACATGCGCGGGCGACGCCTTGGGACTTAGCCTATTATAACTTCCCGGGGGCGGAGGTGCGACGCGAATTTTTCACTTTGCTTTGTCAAGTTCGACCGGAGGCGAGACCTGGTCTGCTCGTGGTTTCATTTGGGGGTGGAAGTGTGAGCGCTGGCAGTACGTCGTGGATAGCAAACATTTCCCTTGCCACGTGTTGTTCCTCGTATATGATCTTGATCCCGTCCTTTGTCGGGAATTTTATCACCTAATGGAGGGTGGATGGTACTGCTTTCATGCAGTGTATCCATGGTCGTCCGAATAAGGCATTATATCTCATATCTCCCTCGATGACATGGAACTTGGCGTCTTGGGTTGTGCCGGCCACGGTAACCGGGAGGATGATTTCTCCCTTCGTTGTTTCGCTAGCCATGTTTAAACCGTTGAGGACCCGAGTGGCGGGCACGATTCGTTCGAGCAGCCCGAGTCGTTCTATTACCTTTGCCCTGATGATATTGGCCGAGCTACCTAGATCCACGAGTACACGTTTTATCTGAAATGAATTTATAAGAAAGGAGATTACCAGGGCGTCATTGTGGGGTTGAGATAGGGCCTCGATGTCTTCCTCGCTGAACATGAGGGCGTCTGCTGGGATATATCCCCGAGTTCGTTTTTCCCTGGTGATGGATATCTTGGTTCTTCTCACTACCAGTTCCTGCGGGGCATCAGCGCTCCCCATGATCATGTGGATGACATGTCGTGGTTCATTTGTGTCGTTTTTCTTGGTCGCCTCCCTCTCTCGGAATTGATTTTTGGCCCGATCGCTGAGAAATTCCTGGTGATACCCTTTGTTGAGTAGTCGACCCACTTCCTCTCGTAGCTGATGGCAGTCCACGGTCCTGTGACCATGCGTGTTGTGAAACTCGCATACTAGGTTGTAATTTCTCTTCAAAGGGTCTGACTGAATCGGTTTGGGCCACTTGGCATCCCTGAACTTGCCGATAGTGAACACGATGTCTGAAACATCGACACAGAAGTTGTATTCCGATAAGTGGGGCGTGTTAGTTGGTGCTATGTTTCGATCGAACCTGGTTCTGTTGATGAGTCCTCGAGGGTCCTGTCCTCGATCTATCCTTCGATCGTTGCGAGGTAGGTTGCGCTTTGGGGCGTTCCTCCTATCTTCGAGGTACGGCTGGTACCTTTCTTTGTTTGGTCTCGCTTCTCTTACCAGGAGTCTGCTTGGGTATACCGAGCCCGAAGGGGCTCCCAGTTGGTCGTCCTCGGCCCTGATCTTTGACTGGTACCGGTTGTGGATGTCCGACCAGGTCACGGTCGGGTATTCGATCAGGTTATGCTTCAGCTGCTTCGAGGCCACCGAGCTTCGTTCGTTTAGGCCTTGGGTGAAGGCCTGTACTGCCCAGTCGTCGGAGACGGGTGGCAGTTCCATTCGTTCCATTTGGAAGCGGCACACGAATTCCCGCAACATCTCATTCTCTCTTTTCTTGATTTTGATAACGTCGGACTTCCTCGTCGCTACCTTGATGGCTCCCGTGTGCGCCTTTACGAAGGAGTCTTCTAGTATGGCGAATGAATCTATGGAGTCAGGAGCCAAGTTGTGATAACACATCATGGCCCCCTTTGAAAGTGTTTTTCCGAATTTTTTCAGCAACACGGACTCGATGTCATCATTTTTTATATCGTTGCCTTTTACAGCACAGGTATGGGCGGTGACGTGGTCATTGGGATCGGTGGTGCCGTTGTATTTGGGGAGTTCTGGCATCCTCAATTTTTTAGGAATGGGCTTCGGGGCCGCTTCCTCGGGGAATGGCCTCTGTACAAATATCTTCGAATCCAGGCCTTTTAGGACAGGGGGTGCTCCTGGGATATGATCCACTCGAGAGTTGTAGGTCTCGACTTTTTTATCCTTGGCTGCAATCATTTTTTCACCCGATTCGATCCTTTTGGTAAGATCCTCCAGCATCTTAACTATGGTGGGGTCAGCCGTTGACCCGATATCATTTGATCTTTTGGGTATTTGCTCGGCGGGGGGAGTTATCTCCGGTGTTGGTGTGCTGGGAGTTCTCGGATGGCTTTGCAACTGAGCAATTGCCAGTTGTTGTGCCTGCAACATTTGAAAAATAACGTGAAGACTAACTTCCTGTTCTTCCCGGGCTGGGGTTTTTTGAACTTCTTGTCGGTAGCTGTGTCGTGCGCCTTTGTCGGTGTGAGAAGTTTCGTTGACTTGTTGTGCGTCCTATGAGTCCGCGTCCTCTAGTATTGGTCTGGGTGTGTTATCGGGATCCTGTAGTGGTGCTCCGGCAGCCAGGATAGCTACACCATTTTCCCCGTGATCTTCGAGGTAGTCATTCTCAACTCTGTTCACCGAGCTGGACATTTTTACCTGAAATCAAAGGATCTTGGACAAGAAAAAGTGTGAAAGATGATATGCATTTATGTAATGATACCAGCAAGAAAATAATATCTATTATTTTTAGCCCCACGGTGGGCGCCAAACTGTTTACCGTAAAAATGGTAACGACAATTAAATTTATGAAATGGGACTCTAAAAATACGTGATCTATTCCCAAGCTAGTTTTTAGAGCAGATGATGCTAGTATTATGAATTTTAACGATTGGGCATGAGATAAACGAGGTAACGACCGAACCAAAGGGATTGCAACCCAGATGTAAGCTTGGACGATGGGGACTTCGAGGTCGACCTCGAGGTCGAGCTCGGGCTCGGGCTATCAGGGACAATGGAGAGTAGAATAACAGCTGGAGATATAATCAAACGAAGCTACTTATAACCGGAATTGAGTTGTACGATGAAGAACACATATAAAATGAAGAACACATATAGAGGCAAAGGATATCGAGGTATCCTCAGTATCAGTGAAAGACAATAAGTTTTAGTAAGAAGAGAGAGAGAAAGATATTATTACACTTTGTAGAATTATGGGAGCAACATCTGTGACGACCCGGCCGGTCGTCTTAAGAATTAACGCCCCGATCCCCTATTAACTGCTTTCCCCAAGTCTATTTATGCTAATTTGAATTTCCGAGATTTTCGGTTTTGAGTTCCGGAGAGTTTTGGGACACTTAGTCCCTAAATGAGAGCTTAAGTGTTGGAAAGTTGCCCATAGTCGGAAGAGTGTGAGGACAAGCTCAGAACGGAAATCTGATGGTTCTGTTAGCTTCGTTAGGTAACTTCGGGGTTGGGAGCGTGTTCGGAATGTCTTTTGGAGGTCCGTGGCTAATTTAGGCTTGGATTGCCGAAAGTTGGAATTTTAAAGTTTCCGGTTCGATAGTGAGATTTTGATCCAAGGGTCGAAATGGAATTCCGGAAGTTGTAGTAGCTCCGTCATGTCATTTGGGATGTGTGTGTAAAATTTGAGGTCATTTGGACGAGGTTTGGGTAGGTTTTTGATCGAAAGTGTGTTTTGTTAGAATTTGAAGTCCTCAGTCTTAAATCATAGGTTAATTCGAGTTTCCGAGGTTGTTTTAGGTGGTTAAAGGGTTGGTACAAGTTTGAATGATGTTATGTGATATGTCCTTAGGTTTGGTTGAGGTCCCAGGGGCCTCGAGTGTGTTTCGGGTGCTCAACGGAGCATTTTGGAGTTGTGAAAAGTTGCAAAAAATCCTTCAGCAGTTGTAGGTCCAATTCCTTCTTCGCGTTTGTGACGCTCCTATCGCGTTCGCGTAGCTCTGACCTTCTTCTTCCTCGCGTTCGCGTCCTCCTCCACGCATTCGCGTAGTGTAATCTGGGAGGAGGACAAATTTCTTCACCGTGTTCGCGTTCAGTGACCCGCGTTCGCGAAGCCCTGTGGTTTCCTCCTTCGCGTTCGCAGCCTATCCACCACGTTCGCATAATTCGATTTGGCCCTGGGGGACTGAGCCCATTTTATTCATCACGTTTGCGTGACTCTTGTCGCATTCGCGTAGCACTGCCAGTCCAGGCCTTCGCGTTCGCGTACCATTCCCCGCGTTCGCGAAGGGCAATTTTACAGCCTTCACTTTTTCTTTTTCGCGAACGCTAGCCTACTTCCGCGTTAGCGATGCATTAATTGACTGGACAGTTATAAACAATTCAAAACCGAGGGTTAGCCATTTTTATCAAAACACAAGCTTGGGAGCTCGAATTTGGGAGAATTTTCGATGGATTTTCGAGGGCAACGACTGGGTAACGATTCTCTACTCTCTTATGCTTAAAACCCACTAATCTAATCACGAATTCATCCTTAATTTCGGATTTTTGAATGAAAAATGGGGAAAACTTCATAGACCAAACTATTGAGTTTTAGGTGGGTCTAATTTGGGAGATTTTATATTCTTAGAC
Source organism: Nicotiana attenuata (assembly GCF_001879085.1). Classification (NCBI taxonomy): domain Eukaryota; kingdom Viridiplantae; phylum Streptophyta; class Magnoliopsida; order Solanales; family Solanaceae; genus Nicotiana; species Nicotiana attenuata. Next base: position 168,845 of record NW_017672167.1, read on the forward strand.
TCGTGGGAGTACGAGGGTTCCGAAAATGTGAAAATTATCCGGTTCCGAGATGTTGGCCTGAGGGGCATTTTGGTCATTTTACCTAAATTCGCGTCTTAGCTTTAAATTAAATAGTAGAATCAGTTGCTTGTGATGTTATTTACTATGTGTAATTGAATTGAATAGATTTGGGCCATTTGGAGTCGGATACTCGTGGCAAAAGTGTGGTTTCAAGTTGATTTTGGAGTCGGTTTGAGGTAAGTGGCTTGTCTAACCTTGTGTGGGGGACCTTTCCCCTTAGGATATGATATTTGGTGATTGAGTGCCTTGTACGTGAGGTGACGAGCACGTACTTGAGCTAATTATTGAAAATCTGATTTTACTTAAGTATTTAAACTGAGTTCCTTTCTTACCTGCTTTATCCTACTTGCTAATATAGCCTGTGTTAGTTTAGAAAAGCATGCTTAGTTGACTTAAATTGCCTATTTTCTTAGATTGTTTTATTTGCATTATGTGAAACATGTTAGGCTAGAATTTCCTGTTGCCTTGGTATTAAATTCCAATTTTGAACATCTTCTTGCCACTGCTGTGTATTTACATTGGGACTACGGATGTGGGATTCCGGTAGCTCCCCCTTGTCAGTTTACTTTAGGACTGCAGGTTCGATTTTCGATAGATCCCCCTGCACATATACTTTGGGACTACGGGTTCGATTCCTGATAGATCCCCCTACACATTTACTTTGGGACTGCGGGTCAGATTCCCGATAGATCCCCCTGTACAGTTATATGGACTACGGGACGGTATCCCGGGAGATCCTTCAGACACATATATGATGGACTACGGGACGGTATCCCGGGAGATCCTCAGGATTGATGTGATTGTGACCTCAGGACGGTATCCTGGAAGTTGCCCCAGTCATTATCTCTGTGTTGAGCTGTGTTTCTTTCCGTTGTTTATCGTCTCTGTTCTAGTTGTTGATATTCTTTCAATTCCAAGTTATTTCCTATTGTTGCACTTATTTATACTGTTTATTTCGCATTGTTAGCCCTTATATCTTATTTGATCTCAGTAGGGCCCTGGCCTTCCTCGTCATTACCCAACCGAGGTTAGGCTTGGCACTCACTGAGTACCGCTGTGGTGTACTCATGTCCCTTCTGCGCATGTTTTTCATGTGCAGATCCAGGTAGCTCTACCCAGGCGTATCATCCTTGAGGCAGAGAGATCTATAAGAGACTTCGAGGTACATCTGCCGCGTCCGCAGACCAGGAGTCTCTATCTTATTCTAGCTTTAGCAGTTAGCTTTTCCTTTCGTACTTTTGCTTTAGACATTCTGGAGTTAGCGCCGTGTATTACTTTCTGTTAGCTTGTGTTCCCGTGAGTTTTTGGGTTTTGGGATGATATTGTAGACTTTCGCATTATTGGGTTGTATATGTCGGGCGGCATTTATATATAGTTACCTTTCTAGTTTGTTTAGTTTAATTATTTATTTCCGTAAGTTATGTTATTTACGCATTGTTACGCTTACCTAGTCGTAGGGACTAGGTACCATCACGACATGTTCACGGAGGCTGAACTGGGGTCGTGACAACATCAGTCCCTTACAAGGTTGGGCGAGTCTCCTTTATATAGGAGAGGAAACTCACTTACGAATACATGTATATTTAATTTACGAAATATGGAGATGTGATGGATTGACTCGACGCCTCAGCGTAGGCTATGGATAGGCCGGCCTGTCAGACTCAACCGTGCGTCATGGGGGCTTCCCCCCTTTGTCTTTATCTCGTCCTCGAATCGGACCTCGACAAGCCCCGAAGGAGAGGGCCAAGTCATGGCTTCGTGTCCTCGCAGTCTCGAGGTACCTCCCCAAGATGGCTTGATGGCGGGAAATCGGGCTCTCTAATTTCACCGCGTACAAACATTTTGCTACTGATATTTTGATGATACAATTTGTATGGATTCTTTCTCACACCATTATCATCAGCATATATATATCAGTTTGTCCCCTGAAAATTTTGAAAATATCAAAGTTAGAAGTTAGTCCTGAACTTAGACATTAAAGTTGAAAAGTTAAGGACACTTGGTCCTGAAGTTTGAGTTTCAAGTTCAAAAGTTAAGGACACATAGTCCTGAACTTAGACTTACAAGTTCAAAAGTTCAGGACACTTTGTCCTTAACTTAGACTAACAAGTATAAAAGTTAAGGACGAGCAGTCCTTAACTTATAGTTCCAACATCAAAAGTTGAGGACACTTGGTCCTGAAGTTTGAGTTTCAATTTGAAATATTAAGGACACTTGGTCCTGAACTTCAAGTTTTAAGTTGAAAAGTTAAGGACACTTGGTCCTGAACTTCAAGTTTCAAGTTTACACATGGTCCTGAACTTGGAATTTCAACTTCAAAAGTTAAGGACACTTGGTCCTTAACTTAGACTTACAAGTTCAAAAGTTAAGGACATATGGTCTTGAACTTAGATTACAAGTATAAAAGTTCAGGACACTTGGTCCTGAACTTTGAATTCCAAGATGAAAAGTTAAGGACACTTGGTCCTAACTTTGATTTCCAAATTCAAAGTTAAGGNAGAGTTTTCACACTTATTTAAATGAGAATTTAGTTAAGTATTTTGGTTGGCTTGCCTGACAGCAGTGTCCGGCGCCATCACGACCCTTAGTGGATTTTGGGTCGTGACATTGCCCTTAACTTAGACTAACAAGTATAAAAGTTAAGGACAGGTAGTCCTTAACTTATAGTTCCAAGTTCAAAAGTTGAGGACACTTGGTCCTGAAGTTTGAGTTTCAATTTGAAATATTAAGGACACTTGGTCCTGAACTTCAAGTTTTAAGTTGAAAAGTTAAGGACACTTGGTCCTGAACTTCAAGTTTCAAGTTCACACATGGTCCTGAACTTAGACTTTCAACTTCAAAAGTTGAGGACACTTGGTCCTGAACTTAGACTTACAAGTTCAAAAGTTAAGGACACATGGTCCTGAACTTTGACGTACAAGTTCAAAAGTTCAGGGCACTTGGTCTTGAACTTTGAATTCCAAGATGAAAAGTTAAGGACACTTGGTCCTTAACTTTGATTTCCAAATTCAAAAGTTAAGGACACTTAACTTTAGGAATTTCAATATCAATATACTTTGCGACCTTTCCTTTTCTCCTTGCCCAACCACACAATGAAATTCTTCAATAATTTTGAATCATCTTTGGCATAATGAAAAATACATGTATGAGTATATTTTGATTTTATTCAGCCCATTTTCTTGGGAGTATTTTCATTGTGCGCCATTGATATTCCTGTCTTTCTTTCCTGTTCAAAAGGAGATTTCAACTGCCAACTAAGCTTCTTATTCCTTTTACCTCGACCAAGCTCTTCTTCAACATTTCCTTCAACCTCCATTGACAAACCCTCATCAATGCTCATTTGTGTGCTTGGAGGAGTAGGAGTAAGAATAGAAAATGATGGACCATCATAACCAAAACTATCGCTCTTTCTTTTCCTAGTATATTGGTTAAGATCTTCATTTTTGTTTTGCTCTGCAGACAACACTATATATATATATATATATATATATATATATATATATATATATATATATATATTAGTCGTCAAATGAAGAGACAAAAACTAAGAACATTATTTTTGAAATGTACTGGCATTTTCAATTATGAATATAATATTTTGGGCNCGTCCTGTGCCGTCCTGACATGTCCTGCGCCGTCCTGACTCGTGTCATGGCAATGTCCTGCCACGTCCGGCGCCGTGCCATGGCCATGCCCTGCCATGTCCGACCTCGGGCCATTGACATAGGCCTCGGCGACGCAAGCGACGCCCCGAAAAACCTCTACTTGCGACCGTGCCATGGCCACATCGCCCTTGCCATAGGCCTCGGCGACGCAAGCGATGCTCGATAAACCTCAACTTGCGACATTGCATCGGCACATTGCTGCGACGCTAGCGACCGCCCCGATAACCTCTACTTGCGACTTTGTATTGGCGCGTCGCCTCTCGGCATAGGTCTCGGCCTCGCAAGCGACCCCCCGTAAAACCTCTACTTGCGACATTGTATTGGCACATCGCCATTGACATAGGCCTCGGCGACGCAAGCGACGCCCCGATAAACCTCTACTTGTGACATTTGGTTTAGCCTTTCCCTCGACATGACTAAGTGTGTCAAGTCAAGCTTGCCGCTCAATACACAAATAGTATACGTTCCAAGTTCTTCAGTAGTTGTTCGATTTTCCAACACTTAGTATGGTATGGCATTTTCAATTATGAATATAATATTTAGGGCACAATCAATACATGTCTTTTTTACACTGCCTTCTTTTATGTTTTTCAACAAAGAATTGAGCTGAAATATCGTTTGCATATTCTTTATCTTCCAACTACACATTTTCTTTATCTTGCAACTTTTCGCCATGTTCTTCAATTGCAAGTTCACAAGATTCTGCAAAATATTTACAAGAGCTAACACAATTAGTACTTGTTTGTAATCTTTGATTAAAACTAACATGTATAAAATTAAAAAATAAAATTGTCTAACCATTTGCAACTGTCAAGATAGTCACAGTTAAATTATTATCTTCACTAGCATTTTCTTGGCTTCCAATATTGTCGGTAAGAGAGTGAGGTGTAGAGAGATCAGATGTTCCATCTATGCATTTGGAAACAATCTCACTTATGCTTGTTCCTTGGGTATTTTCTAAGTCTTGAGATTGTACTCCACTTTTCTCTTGATACTCCACTCCATCTTCTTCCTTTGCAGCTTTAAAAGATTCTGTAACATTTATAATTAATACCCATTCTAATAGTTCACTAAAACTAACATTCAACATATCATGAAAATTTCATCTAACCTTGATTGGCACAATTTTGAACCCCAAATTTCTCTTTATATGAGAGAGGTGTAGATATATCATATGTTTCTTCTAAACATTTGCATACAATCACACTGACACTTGTTCCCAATGGACTTTCTAAATCCTGATATTGCACTCCACATTTACAAAATTTTTCTGTTACTCCTGTCTCTTTTGGATTTTCCTAGTCTTGACATTCTACTACATCTTGAACTTCCACTCCATCAATAGATTCTACATATATTTGTAATCACAAAAATTTTTATATGTATTACGCTATTGATATAAATTTCAATGACAAAAAATTCAAAATCTATATCTAACCTTTCCCAATTTCAGTGCCAATATCAGTTTCATCATCTAGATGTGCATCTCTGTAATCGCTTTCATACTGAACTTCTGCATGCACATCCATATCATCATATTCATCACCACCTGCATCTTTGTTAATTGTAACAGTAGGTTCTGTACCATCACAATAATCATCAACTCCATATTTAGTAATTGGAACACTAGATTCTCTCTCTATATTCCTTTCATCAGGTTTCACAAAAATCTTCAACAAAGTATCAATCTTTGATCATAGACTTTTCCTTAAATCCTGTGAAAGAAACTAAGTTAGAAAGTTAAGGACAGGTAGTCCTAAACTTCAAGTTACAAGTAAAAAAGTTAAGGACAGGCAGTCCTTAACTTAGAGTAACAAGTTCAAAAGTTAATGACACTTGGTCCTAAACTTTAAGTTTCAAGTTCAAAAGTTAAAGGACATGCAGTCCTTAACTTTGAATTACAAGTTAAAAAGTTAAGGATAATAGGTCCTGAACATCAAGTTTCAAATTGAAAAGTTAAGGACACTTGGTCCTGGACTTCAAGTTTCAACTTCAAAAGTTCAGGACAGATGGTCCTGAACTTAGACTTACAAGTTCAAAAGTTAAGGACACTTGGTCCTAAACTTCAAGTTTCAAGTTCAAAAATTAAGGAAAGGCAGTCCTTAACTTTGAATTTCAAGTTCAAAAGTTAAGGACAATAGGTCCTTAACTTCAAGTTTCAAGTTCAAAAGTTCAGGACAGATGGTCCTTAACTTAGACTTATAAGTAAAAAAGTTTAGGACAGACAATCCTTAATTTTGAGTTACATGCTCAAAAGTTAAGGACACAAGGTCCTGAACTTAGCCTAACTGAAATTAATGATATTACCTTGATATCACTTTGAATCTTTTTTCTGATTCAACTATTTTCTGATTTATTCTAGTAACTTCAGCCTGCAGATCCTTTTTAAACTGCTCTGATAATTTCTGAATCAAAAACCATAAAAACAAAAAAGTCTCTTAAGCAAAAAACAATCAAATAAAAAACTAATGCTATTCAAAGACGGAAAACCTACTTTAACAATTTCCTTAAGCGTGGCTTCATCAAATTGTGTGGAAGAAGGCATTGAGCTTTGATCTTGAGAAATTGGCTCATGCACACTAACAGGTTTTGTATCTTCTTCAATAGGAATAAATGGTGCCACCTCGATCAACTGATACACCTTATATAACAAAATAATATAAGTTTTCAGAGCTAAAATAAATAAACAAAAAAAGCTAGTAATTAGATTAACTTACATTTTCATTATGGAAGTATTTTTACACAGAGAATCATATTGCGAAGATTTCATTTCCGAATAACATAACATCCGTGGAAAACCACATTCTCGGAAGTTCACAAATTATTTTTCCTGGAAAATAGGTAATACTTTCATAATCCAAACACAAAAAGCAAAAGGAAAGCCAAGTATAGTGTAGCTATCCTTGTCTTTATCTTTGTCTTTCTCTTTCTCATTCTCATTCTCATTCTCATTGGGCTTCAAACAACTCTTCAATGATTTTAATAACGTTTCATAACAAAGAGAGCCCCAGTTGAAAGAAGAGCATAGTTCATCATCATCTACAATTTTCATTATCTGCCCGGACACATTCATATTCTTCCGCTTCCCCATCAAAACAGATTCAACAAAATAAATTGTTGCCAACTTCACAGCATCATCATCGCTGCCTACAAATGATGCAGTTGTACCATTTGGGTGACTAGTAATAAAATTAAATAAATCACCCAACTCAACTCTATTCCTTTCCGGGGAAATAGACTTTCGAAAGCCTATGCTCTTTTTCATGCAAACCTTTGATGTCCGGTGAAGAATAATACTTCGAACCAGTAATTATATGAAATGTTTCACGTGTAAACTTAATTTCATGGTCAAAAACCTTGAATGTCATCGAATTAGGGTCATTATTTACAATTTCTGAAAGAAATACACAGTGAATAAGTTTACCATAGAACTTCACACTTTGTAATCGGAAAAAGTTTCCGAAAATACCATCCCTCAACTTCTTCCACTGCCCGTTCGACAAAAAACTTTTAATTGTTTCCTTATATTGTAGGTCTCCTTTCCAATAGCTTATTAAATTACGCCAAACATCAAACTCGAAAACACGATCTCCTTCCATTAGCACACTACAAAGAAGGAAAAAGAACATAAAAGATTAGGACTTACAGTTACAAGTTGAAAAGTTCGGGGCACTTGGTCCTGAACTTCAAGTTTCAAGTTAAAAAGTTAAGGACATGTAGTCCTTAACTTAAAGTTTCAAGTTCAAAAGTTAAGGACAATAGGTCCTAAACTTCAACTTTCAAGTTCAAAAGTTAAGGACACTAGGTCCTTAACTTCAAGTTTCAAGTTAAAAAGTTAAGGACAGGCAGTCCTTAACTTATAGTTTCAATTTGAAAAGTTAAGGACAACTGGTCCTTAACTTTGAATTCCAAGTTCAAAAGTTAAGGACACTTGGTCCTGAACTTTGAATTACAAGTTCAAAAGTTAAGGACAGCTAGTCCTTAACTTTGAATTCCAAGTTCAAAAGTTAAGGACTCTTCGTCCTGAGCTTTGAATTACAAGTTCAAAAGTTAGGACAGCTGGTCCTTAACTTTGATTTCCAAATTAAAAAGTTAAGGACACTTGGTCCTTAACTTGACAGTGAGTCCTTAACTTTGAGTTCCAAGTTCAAAAGTTAAGGACAGTGAGTCCTTAACTTTGAGTTCCAAGTTCAAAAGTTAATGACAGTTGGTCCTTAACTTTTATGAACACAGTTAACTAAAAATTCACAAACACAGTTAGCTTATGAATTTGTACGACTATTTTTATGAAATGTCCTTACATAATCAAATATATTGATTGAACCACAAACACATTTTAATACCAAAAATTTCTGAATAACTTCCTCACAAAAATCCTCTACTTATTCGACACTAAATCAACTTATAATCGTTATTTGAAATTTTACACATACTTGATAAAGCATTGATCGAGATTACATATATACAAAAATAAAAATGCATAAAAGCAAAAAAAAAATACCAGTTCGATCGTTCAATGCAGTGAAGATGACAGAGAAGATTGCAAAGGAGAAAGATTAAGTGCAGCTAGTTTTCATGCGAGGACGATACAGATACTGAGGAGCACGCGAAACTTGCTTCTGAAATTTTCGCTCTCAATTTTTCCCTCTGAACGAATAAAACAAGGGTTTGGAAATATAAGAATTGAAGAAAGCGTAAAACTGTCTTTTCAAAATAATTTTAATAGAGTAGTGGCTATTTTTGCTCAGCATTACAATTAGTGGATAAAAATCACTTTACTTAATGGGTACCCCACGCCATTTTTACAAAAAGTTACAACAGTTAGTCATCTTTAGGATCACTTGTTGAAATATAAGCGGTATTTGTAAAGTAGTTGAAAAGTAATCAGCTCTCCATTAAAATAAGACTAAAATAACTTTTCTGCCCTTTGCTCTCCTTCTTCTTCTCAAACTACGGGACAGAAATGTGGACTTTTATTTTATCATGCCCCGATTTTAGTACAACTATGTGACAGACACCCAATGTTGGTAATAAACATCACAGGACCATAACCTTATTCTATCCATACCATGCATGATACATTTTGATAAATCAAATAAATCTTTAAAAATGAAAGCAGTTTTCATATCATTAAAACATATGTGCAATTATAAGATTTTAGTACATAATTCAATATCAACAATATCAATGAAGTCTCATGCACATAGATAAACCTCTCACGGTGAATATCATGGAACCTTTAAAGACGTACATATGTGATGTCACGAGACATAAAGTTCTCTGCTCATCCAAAAATATCTAGTATCTTGTAATTAAAAATACCCAAGCAAAAGTTGTAAAGATGAAAGTCATAGCGACCTAGAAGCCTCGCCACCACGAGGAGTTACGGTATATTTATATACATATGATGTCCACAAAGAAAAGGGCCTGAGTACATTTATGTAAGTATACCAATTATTGACTCCTTCCCATAACGTTGAAAAGATACGTAGGGATAGATTCATTTTCTTTTGATAGATCTTTTCGTTATTCTTTCAAGCGTTGTGTCATGACCCGCCATATCATCATGCCACGTAAGTGTCACTTGGCATATATTTTTTTCCATATGGAAGGGTTACATAAGTTAGGGACGAGTGATCACTACCAACTCCACACTACTACAAAGTAGGAAGAAAGGATCGCAATAGCCTTTACCCGATATGAGGGTCGGGATCGAATTTCTCAGAGAGCTAGAAAGGGAGTTGATGTATCTATCTAGTCTAGAATCGTGTAATTGTTCCAATGTCACTTTCAATATTTTTGGGTTTTCTTTTATAAACTACTATTGTAAAACTACTAATTAGAATTGAAACTAGATTACGCTAAGAGATAATTGCTAAGAGTTGTATCTAATGGATTAAGGGGCACTAGGGTAGTGACTTTCACCTAGGTGGCTAATTGACGGGTAATTGCTTCTAAGGCTTGATTGACATGATTGGAAAAATATGTATAACTGTTGCACAATTTTACCCACTCTCACACCTCTCGGTAGAGAGAGTGATTTTGCCAAATTGACTCTCTCGAGACCAAATGGGTAGGCAAATTAGCTCAAGCAACTAGGGTTCAAGTCGGGTAATTACTCTCTCGAGATTTAACCCTTTAATTGGGACTATCAATTCTCTTGAGTCCATCCCAATTCCTTGTTGGGTCAATTTTGGAGACTTAGGCTCTCTCTCTCTCAAGAAGAGCCAAGTCAACTTAGCACAAATCAATGTTTGCAACCACCAATTCATAAATTAAACCATAAAATTGACCCAAATACAAATACCCATAGTCAATCTAACCTTAAATCACAACACCCATCAATTACCCACCCTAGGGTTGAGCCACAACCCTAGCTAATGGGTTTAGCTACTCATGCTTGAACAAGAAAATAGAGAAATAGATGAAGAAGAAGACATATTAATTAAACACTAAAGTAAAATACAAGAATCTATCATTAAAACTAAGTTAAGATGCCAAAAATGGCTACAGATGATGTTCTCACGAGCGCAGCTACTAAAATAAAATAATTGATACCCTAAAAATGGAAAAAGGTTCTACTTATATTAAGCTGGAAAAACTGAATAAAAATGTCCCTGCGGGGTCAGTGCGGGCCGTACAAAATGGACTGCGGCCGCACTAGGCTCTTGGACTTGCAACCTTGGCTCTCTGAACTCAGGCTCCGCGGACCGCGCAGAATGGACCGCGGCCGTGGAGGTCTCTAATGCGGTCCTCACAAATATGACCGCGGACCGCGCAGCTTGAACCATGGCAATTTTCACCTCCCTAAACTTCTCTTCTGTGGACCACACATAATGGTAGTGCGGCCGCGGAGCCTTCACTGCGGACCGCACATAATGGAGTGCGGCCACGTTGCTTGAAGCCTTGATTTCTGACTCTCTGAATCTCTCTAGTGCGGACCGCACAAAGAGTAGTGTGGCCGCACTAGGCCTGTTCTCCTGAGTTTTGCCTTGTTTTAGGTACTTGAGCAGGTTTCACTCCTTTTGAGCCGATCTTTGACATTTCGTCACTTTGTCGATCAAACCTGCAATCAAGCACAA